>NW_027625210.1:0-7277 GCF_034508935.2 Berghia stephanieae
TCCCATATACACGCACACAAACACACACACACACACCACACACACACACACATATATATATAATTATAATATATAAATAATATATTAATATAATATATATAATATATTAAAATAATATAAAAAATTTAATTTCGAAAAAATGGATAGCCTCTGCAAAATGATCATCATCAAGCCCACGCAACCTCCTCGTGGGTCGAAGGGTAACAGTCAAGCGGCCAACTGGAGGGCAAAAGAATGGGCAATGGAAACCCTTTTCTTGTAACTTTCCGATTTAACGCATAAAAGTCCAAAAAGTTAAACTGACAGCGAAAAGGGGGACTGTTTTCACGAAGACTGCTGCCTGCTCTTTGGGGAGCGGATGTTCTCAGGCACACCGAACCGTCCCATTTACTAGCAAAAAATTTTTAACAAATGGAAAAAACCCAAAAATTTTGGGACAGGGAATGTCAGGACCTGTCCCCAAAAAAGGAAACAAACAACTTCTGAAAGAAAAAACGGCTCCAATAAATATTCTTGCCTGCGAGAGAAAAAAGAGCAGGAACCATGTCAAAACAAGAAAACAACATACAAAAGATCATATGAGTGGGGGAACCCTTTCCAAAAAGGATAGGGTGATCTTAGCCCAAAAATAAACCAATTTTAAAAAGGGCACGTAGAAATCTCAACAGAGTTTTGCGGTTTAAAGCAAAAGGACCTGTAGTTACCCCAAAATATTATTCAATTTATGCACCAACAGAAGGGGCGACAGATGCAGAAATGACAGAGTTTTCCCATTCACTAGACAAAGAAAAACGAATTGTAAATCACAAAAGTTTTAGGGTAATGGGGACCTAAATGCAAAAATTTGGGCAGAGGCGAGATGGTGCATAATGGGACCACAGGACTGGGAGACAGAAAGAACGAGGAAACACTGGCAATTGGTGTAAACAAAAAATTAATGATTCAAACACCTTTTTATCAACAACACCCAGAAGAACCTGGACATGGCAATCCCGGGGGACAGAGAAAGGGACCAATAGACTTATAGCAGTATCTCAAGATTCAGAATGGCAATTAAATTGAAAAACCTACCCGGCGCCGATGTAAACAGGACCAGTCCAGTTTTTGTACAATAAGGAAAAGTTTAAAGCATTCAAGAACACGGTAGAATAAAGGGGGGATACAGTTAGCAAAACAAGGGGCATACAAAAAAAAATAGAAAATTTGAAAAGCACTCATGAACAAAGCCAAAGTAACCGATAAGAAAAATTAAAAAAAATTATATATTCCAAAAGTGGTCAAAGCAACTGCAGAAAACATTTACCAATACTCAAAAAAACAGCAAAAAGAATGGGTGACAAATAAATTCTAAACCTTTTAAGAAAACGAAAATGCAACAGAGGGGCGCAAATACCAAACATTGAACAACCCCATTAAACCCAAAACAGGCACACAGAACTATCTAGACTGGAAATGCTGGAAATCGAAAAAAAATACAAACCCAACCCCCAACAAGCTCACCAAAGAAAAAAAGAACATCAGGGGGAAGGAAAAGCAAAAACGCAAATTGTACCAAAAAAAACAAGGGGAACTCATTTGAAGAACAACAATAGAAAGCCATGGGTAGAATACATAGGGGAACTGTACAATGATCCAATAGAAATGAACCACCACTGAAATTCAAAGAACCATTAAGCGGGCCAAACATCACCAAAAATGAAATTGAACATGCCATGGAACGAATGAGGGGGGGTAAAGCAAAAGGCCCTGATGAAATATCTGTAGAGGTATTAAAAGCCTAGGAGATCTAGCAATTGATGAACTTCACATATTATTCAACAATATATACAATACTGGGAAAATTCCAGAAGATCTCTGTAACTCTATTTCATAGCAATACCAAAGAAAGCAGGTGCAGTCAGATTGCGAAAAATTTTAGAACTATAAGTTTAATAAGCCACATCAACAAAATACTGTTGCGTATAATTATCAACAGGCTAAGGAATAAGATTAAACCCGAAATCGCAGAAGAACATATGGATTCCAACCTGACAGAGGGACAAGGAACGCAATATACCTCCTCCGTGTTTTAAGTGAAAGAGCTATACAGGTTCAGACCCCACTATACCTCTGTTTTGTCGACTACAAAAAAGCTTTGATAGAGACCGCCACGAAGAAATACTAAAACAACTGCACTCCATTGGCGCTGATGAGAAAGACCTCAGACTCATGCAAACATTAACTACACCCAGCAGGCATCTATCAAAATCGGAAACTCTACAGGAAATTCCATTCCTATTAAGAAAGGAGTCCGTCAAGGGTGTGTTGCCTCACCAGATCTTGTTTAATCTATACCAAGAAACAATCATGGGGGCATAAATAATATGGAGGGAATAAAAGTGGAGGTCACAACATAAATATATAAGATACGCAGACGATAACGGTACTCATTGCAACATCAGAAATCCAACTTCAAAAGATTGTTGACAAAGTGGTAGTTAGATAGTGAAGCCAAGGAATGGAAGTGAATATCACCAAAACGGAATGCATGGTAATACAGAAAAACCCTGAAAACAACAACACCTGCAATATAACGATTCACGGCGAGCACTTACCAACGTAGAAAGTTTTAAATACCTAGGTTAATAGTGACAACAGATGGAAGATGTACCGAGACATACGAGCAAGAATAACTCAAGCCAAACAGGCCTTCATGGACCTGGGAAACATTTTGAAAAACAAACAGATGTCGTTCGGGATTAGATTCCGAGTCTTGAAGTGCTACGTGTGGCCAATCTTGTTATACGGATGCGAAAGCTGGACTAACAAATGCAGAAACACAAAAGAACATTGAAGCTTTTGAAATGTGGTGCTTGAAGGATGCAGAGAATATCGTATACTGCACACAAACGAACGAAGAAGTGCTAAAACAAACATACCAACAAAGGAACTAATGCCCTTAATAGTGGATCGACAACTATCCTTTTTCGGACACATAGTAAGGAAAGATAAGAATGAATACCTGGCAAGTTGTGGAAAAATACCTGGTAAACGCGCCCGGGGGAGACAAAGAAAAACACTCATAGACCAACTGAAGGGCTCACCACCTAACAATACCAAGAGCTGTTTGAAAAGGCAAGAGACAGGAGGAATGGAGAGAGATAATTCATGCAGTATCCGAAGCCTGGACCAGCATGGAACCTAGAAGAAGAATGAAGATATATATATATATATATATTAATATATAATATAATATATATATTTAATATATATATATATATATATATATATATATTATAGTTATATATATATATATACTCACTCGATACGTATGTATATATATTTATATAAGTGTGTAGGTGAGTGTGTATATATTTATTCATAAATATTGTCTTAGAATCAACCATCACATTAATAAAAATGACGGTGTTAAAGAGCAGGTCAAAAAATAAATCAACATATATTTTCTTCAATGTTTCCATTTTAATAAAAGTTCTTATAATATGATTATCTTTAGTGGAGTTTTACATTAGGATCTAAGATTGATTTATGTAATATAACGCATGCGCTCACTATCTAATCTAAGCTGGTTAGTTGGCTTTAGCGATGTTTTTCTCGACTTGTCATAAATTCAAGCTATAATATATGTGGTATGTAACAAATGATGACACTGATTGTGGAAAATGTATGCTCCAACATTGGATCTTTCAGTAAGGCCTTTTGAAGCAATTACTTCACTCGACACGGGTTTTGAATGAGTACCTGGCTACAGGATGTGACATGTATTGCCATCCTAGTAGTTGAAAAATAAGCCTCACACCAGTCAATACTGAATATAAATAGAAATATGGTTCCATATGGTTTGCTTATCGACTAAATGTAACATTGTTTAGTGCATTAAGCATAGTTAGACTGTAGAAATGCAATATATAAATTTTAAGTTTAATCATATAAGACAAAATTCGCCTTTTTTCTGTCGTATTGTTTATCAGTTATCCTCAAAGCATTCTATAATTGTCCTATTACAAGATAATTACACAACGCTGCTAAAGTTTAGGCAGCACTTTTCCAATCAATTATGATAAGTTAATGAGATTGAAGATCGTTTCGGTAGAGACGACAATGTTGCGCTCACAACAGAACTTGAACCATTTACCTACATACAGAACATCATTTACAATTTCATCCCACAAAAACACTGAGCTGCACATTGCAGTGCATATTTGCAATATATTATATGAAAAGGCCTAGCAAAAGCAACCATTTTGATCCAAATATGCCCTTCAAGTCAATTAAGCCACGACTTCTTACAAACCTTCACTGCATCATATAAAAATGTGAATGATTTTATATTTCTGAAATCCGATAGCAAAACACATATCCACTAAAGCTGGGAGCACAACACCACAAAAGACGAGTTGTACAGTCAATTGGTAATGTTGAGCACTGCATATTTAGAAGAAAAAAAAATGCTTCAAAGAAAAATGATATGTAGGTCGACAAACTAATATCATTAATACCATTATAGAAAGCGAAAAAATCTCGTCTAAATAAATGTTTGTTAGGCACAGATATGTTTTATTCAATCAAATGGTTATCGTCAAATTATAATATATTATATTAAAATTATGTTATTAACAGATCGTGACAATTACTTTCAACAATTAACGATCAAAATCGGCCGGAAATAAAGTTAATATGTGCGCTAAAATGTATCTGGCAACTTTGGTACTCTATATATTCGACTATATTAATGTTTAAAAGATGGAATGAGTTTATGAAGTCAACAAATTGCATAATTGAAAGGCATATTGCTAAGGCATTATGATTAAGGATCTTACTTATCTTTATTACTAAACTATTCGGCAAATGTAATAAGAATTACTTTTAAAACAGAATAAAGGCTGTATAGCCCTTTCCATTGGCTTTTATAACGGAACGCCCATTCAGTGGAGGACAAATGGCATATTTTGATGGATGGCAAATATCGCGATTTGAACGTGAACTTACGGTAAACTTTCTTTCTGACCGTGAATCTCACAGCGAACGAACGTTCAGAATTCTAATCAAAACGCATTTAATATAATCTAAATCATTTAAGACATATCAAAAGTTGTTTTAAACTTGTAACGACTGTGCTACTGATCGTATCTAATTTGCTAGCAATCTGAAAAAGTTTTCGTTTGTATTTTGATTACATTGAATCTAATACACCATGGAAACACCATTCGCCATCATTGCCTGACCAGCAAACGCAGGACGACCAGTCTACAGTCACTGTCGAATTTCTAGATGGATTGTTTGATTTTCTTGGAATAGGTTTTAAAAACAACAAATGCAATGGAGATAAACCAACTTCTGAGAAACCATTGCAACAGTTGACAAATCAGTCCCTGTTGCAACTAAACCTACTAGCTTTAATGCCAGAGAACGCCCAATATGAAATCTTCTGATAGATATCATAAATGTGCTCTGACCATACTCTCAAAATGTTGGGCCCAAATGTTCCTTCCAGAATTTATAAAATCCTGAATTCTCATGCTCACGTTAACCCAGTTAAACGGGAACATTAGTAATCATTCCGTTGCATCACCGCATAATGAAAACAAATCGCCTGTCAAACTATCCAAGATCCGAAGACTTCACATGCTGATCGATTAAAATCAGTGAGCTTTTAATTTCGAAATTATTAATAATTCTTATAATATCCTTTAATTCATTTATTTCTCCTTTTGTTTTTGTTTTTGACAGTAGCATAGTCACATCATCTATCTTTGTATATAATACTTTTAAAAACTTTCCTAGTTATTTTTTTTTTCCAAATTAAAAAAGCGTATGTGAGCATTGCTTAAAAATCTTATCAGATGCATTACTTACTCTCTGATATAATATTGACTAGATTTATCAATTCAAAATGCATTTCTTATTTATCTCAGGAGTATAAATTATATGGTGCTGGTAAATTGGTAATTTCTGAAATTGTAAGAGAGAGAGAGAGATAGATTAAATCTGAAAGCGGTTGGTTTTTTTATTTGTATATTTTGTTCTTAAATTTTGAGAACAACTCTATCCAGAGATTTGACTTTTTGATTAGCAGATTTACCTTTGAAAAATACGCATTTATTTGAAAATTAAACTAGTGTTATACTTAAGTATCTTTTTGTTTATATATCGCGAATAATTCTTTTTTTCCTTTGTTGCAGGTTCAAACATTCATTTACAAGAAATACAAAAGGTAGATGAAACAGCAAATGGAAAAATAGATGGTTCTTCTGAGCATTTTAAAGTCCCTGCCATTCCTCCCGAAAGACGTAATCTGAAAACAGGTAAGAATCATATTTTTTATTGTTCAGGTTTAACAGTGCGTTTATGTATAATTAAAAACTTTTCTGTCTTTTCAAGCACATTGGATCAAATCTCATATCGGCTTTGATGAAGTAGATAAATTTTGGTTTTATCAACACGAAAAAGCAACTAAAAGAAAACAACGCTTAGAAAAGTATTACGATTAAATCTGTTACAGGATACGAGATAGGTTTTAATATAACACTAATACAAACATATATATATATAATATATATATGCATGCGCATATACAGCACACTATCCGCTAAACATGCTCAAAGTGCTTATAAATGGTCCCCTGTCAACAACAAAATTTATACGTACGTGCCGGCTAGCATTATTACAACATTTAAGCTAGAAAAAGACGTAGCGACCAGGTACTTTTTTTATTATACAATGAGAGAATGCGAATAAAGAGCCTTTGTTAGGGACTCAACTATGTGCCGATCAAAGCGGCTTCATATCGTGGACCGTTCGTATTTTACCACTTCACCGCGCAGTTGCATATATTATATTATTTATTCTAATAATTAAACAAGCGGTATTAATTTCAAATCAATGATCCTATCATTAAAAAATAGGAAGTTAGATGACAGCGATAAAGATAAGGAAAGTCACTTGCAATTTCATACCGACATTTGAAAAATCTTATCGCAGAGTTTGTTTCTGGAAATTAAATTAAAGACATAATATGCATGCCATGAACTTAGGACGGTGTATTATTTGCACTGTAAATGCAAGCATCTATTACGCCCCCTCGACCAATATACATATATTGATTTAACAGTATGATTTTACTAAGTTTATAACACTGGCCCCAATTGTCTTTTTTAAAAGTTACAATATGGTTTTACTGTATTAAATGACTATAATGATATTTCGTTGGTATTTTCAAAGTAAACAATCAGGAATAATTGTTCTCTCTTTTTTCCATTTTTAACAAGAAAAAAATG
>NW_027625211.1:5000-10000 GCF_034508935.2 Berghia stephanieae
TTTAAGACGCACAATCTTCTCTAGGGCATCAAATTTTTCCTGCAATTGTTGAAATTGTTTGGTGGTGACAGGCATTTTGTGTTGATTGAAGCTTAAGTTCACTTGTTGGACAAAACGTAGAAAATGATTTAAAAGTTGATTCTGTGAAAAAAAGAAGAGAAAATAGTTTTTTCCATTTGAGATTACTTTGTCCACACAGGATTTAAAAAGAAATAAAAAACATTTTGGTTATGGGAAAATAATGTTTGTGTTTTTTTAATGGACAAATTGATTATGGAAATAAATAAAATACTATAAAATATGAATGGGTTTTATAATGTCTTGGACAGGTCAATATTTTTTCTTGAGATCTGAAGACAATTAGGTGAAACAGGTCTAGCAATTTAGAACTGGCAGTATCAGGTATGGAGAGGAAATTCCAAGCAATACAAAACACAATTTATCATGAACCACAACACTATGACAGTTCATTGTGACTGAAATCGTTTAACAACACGTAAATCTGTTATTCCAACAACATTGAGATATGCAAGACGTTCAACACGACAATTCGAGGAGAATTATTACAGTCATTTCTTGCCAATTACTGGAACCACAACAATTCAAGACGACAATACAAGATCACACACCAGTCATTTTCATCAGTTACTGGAACCAAAACTACAATTCAACACTCTTTCATGTGCAGAATTGAGTTCAGATCTTAATCCAATCGAGAATGCGTGGGATATGTTAGGGAGAGCAATCGAGGAAGAATATAAAAATATTAATGAGTTGTGTATAGCTCTTTTGGAATGTTGGAATAAATTACCCTTAGAGAAAATTAAGTGTGTGAAAAGATAAATGAACAAACAATGTCAGGCCGTGCTCAAAGCTGAAGGACATCTGATGTTGATTTAATATCATGTACAGCAAAGATGAGAATACAGACTTAATATTATCTATACTTATATGTGAATCATAGACATGTTGAGGGAATATCATGTACAGCAAAGATGAAAATACAGACTTAATAATCACGAAGGTTTTAAATGTCACATGTCAATCTGTTCCGTAATTCCATTTTATTGTTTCAATTGTAGGAATGTCAATCAGAGTCTCTCTTTATAAAAAAAAAAATGACGTTTGTCTTAAAACTGCGCATCGCGTAAGCTTTAAGGTTTTGGTTTTCAAACGTCCTCTTTAATTACTAAAATATTTTATGACATCCTTTTGCATTGTTTTAAGAATTTGAAATTTAAAAATGTGGTTTACTGGTTGACTTCTTACAATTTTTAAACCTTTGTTCCAATACACTCACTATTCATATATTCTTAAATATTTTAATGAACAAAAATGAATAGAACAGCTTCAAAAAATAACAAAATACCAAACAAGGACCTTTTCGGGCTCAAAACCCTTCTTCAGCCAACAACAAAAAACAATAAAGACAAAAATACATTACTAAATTCCAGATAGATGACAGAAATGTTTTAGGTCCTCTCTGTTGAAGCGTTCGATATATAAAAATAAACAATAAATAAAATCCCCTTTATTCATCCCATAGGAGAAATTTGTCTCTAGGGTCTCTTCCAAGGCAAGACTGGAATAACCCATTCGTCAGCCGCAATGCAGCGCCGCATATTGAGTTAGGGTGAACTGACTTGCTCAAGGTCGTACAGTGCAGCGCCGCATATTGAGCTAGGGCGAGGTGACTTGCTCAAGGTCACACAAGGCAGCGGTGGATGATCGAACTCGATACCTTTCGGATATGAACCAAAGACCATACCTCAGAGCCACGCTGCCCTCTGATAAATTAAAAGGATCACTTTGAAATTTATTTAAGGGAGAAGTTGGAGACATGGGACAATAATCCACTTGTAAGTTTTAAAAACTCCCAAAACTTTATTTCAAAATCAAATACCAGACAAGAACAAGATATAATCGACATCATCGGGACTGCTGTAAAATGTCGATATAAGCGTGATGTCGATATATCAGTTATTCTAAAAAATGAAAGGGAAACAAATTAGAAAATGCCAGAAAATAAGTGAATCTTGATGGTTGGTTCACATGTCGATATATCAGTTATTCTAAAAAATGAAAGGAAACAAATGAGAAAATGCCAGAAAATAAGTGAATCTTGATGGTTGATGACCTTTAAAAGGGACGATTTTGAAATTTATGATGGTTCACTTTATATGACTTTAATAGTCGAATATTGTGGTCCGTCTCTGAAGGCCAGGAATAACTGTATGGACCCTTTCATCAGCACTGGGGATCCGGATAGCTTAGTTGGTAGAGCACTCGCTTCACATGCAAAGGGATCACGGGGACAGTAACGATAGATTCTGACACCCCCCCCCCTGTCTACCCAGCAGTGAATAGGTAGCTGAATCTGTTAGATTTGGCGGAAACTTTGCAATAGACTAGCATCATATCCAAAGGATAGCGAGCAATTGCTATTGTCCGTTTCACGCTATAGAAACAGGGATAAACTCCAGCTCCATGTGCCGAATAGATCTAAAGGACTATTTTTTTTCCTCAGCACTGGCAAGGCCCTCATATAAGGAAGCGCCCATCATGAGGTTGATGTGACAAACAGTGGAGGTCTTGACAGCTACTATAGTGGCATGGCCGGAAACTGGTCCCAATGGTATCTATCCTGATCCAACTCTACATCTGTAATGGCGTCTTCTAAAAATTACTGGTCCCAATGGTACCTATCCTGATCCAACTCCACATCTGTAATGGCGTCTTTTAAAATTACTGGTCCCAATGGTATCTATTCTCATCCAACTCCACATCTGTAATGGCGTCTTCTAAAAATTACTGGTCCCAATGGTACATGTCCTCATCCAACTCCACATCTGTAATGGCGTCTTCTAAAAATTACTGGTCCCAATGGTATTATCCTGATCCAACTCTACATCTGTAATGGCGTCTTCTAAAAATTACTGGTCCCAATGGTACCTATCCTCATCCATCTCCACATCTGTAATGGCGTCTTCTAAAAATTACTGGTCCCAATGGTACCTATCCTGATCCATCTCCACATCTGTAATGGCGTCTTCTAGAAATTACTGGTCCCAATGGTACCTATCCTGATCCATCTCCACATCTGTAATGGCGTCTTCTAAAAATTACTGGTCCCAATGGTACCTATCCTGATCCAACTCTACATCTGTAATGGCGTCTTCTAAAAATTACTGGTCCCAATGGTACCTATCCTGATCCATCTCCACATCTGTAATGGCGTCTTCTAAAAATTACTGGTCCCAATGGTATTATCCTGATCCAACTCTACATCTGTAATGGCGTCTTCTAGAAATTACTGGTCCCAATGGTATTATCCTGATCCAACTCTACATCTGTAATGGCGTCTTCTAAAAATTACTGGTCCCAATGGTACCTATCCTCATCCGACTCCACATCTGTAATGGTGTCTTCTAAAAATTACTGGTCCCAATGGTATCTATTCTCATCCGACTCCACATCTGTAATGGCGTCTTCTAAAAATTACTGGTCCCAATGGTACCTATCCTCATCCATCTCCACATCTGTAATGGCGTCTTCTAAAAATTACTGGTCCCAATGGTATTATCCTGATCCAACTCTACATCTGTAATGGTGTCTTCTAAAAATTACTGGTCCCAATGGTACCTATCCTGATCCAACTCTACATCCACAACGGCGTCTTCTAATAATTAACTATTGTCGAGTGGTATAAAGATTTAGTACCAGTAATAGTGTCACTGGCCTTACCCATGGTACAGAGACTGACAAGCTGAGCGTCAGCACTGCATTTTAGAGAAATTGAGAAATAGTTTTGTTTTGGGTTTGTTTTTGTATTTTGTTTCATTTACTGACACTCAGTCTCAGTTCCGGACCGGGATTGACCAGGCAACTTGTGAAGACAGACAGACAGTCATACATGTAGTGGGTGATGTTGGGAGCGTTTCTCCTTAGCCTATTTGTTGAAAGCCAAGAATATTGATATCGGGAATTCCCTTTAATGGTATCAAACAAAATTGAGCTTTTATATTGCGCAATATCCACTAAACGTGCTCAAAGCGCTCTAGAAGGAGTCCCTGACCAACAGCAACATTTAACATTGAAGACAAGACATGACGCCTGTCAGGCGATATTATAATTTTTTTCGGAAGCAACGCTGTTGACGGCCAGGTACTCATTTTACACCTGAGTACGGTGATAATGTGAGTAACGAGCCTTTTCCAAGGACTCAACTATGAACCGAGCAAGGCTTGAACCCAGGACCTTCCGATCCGAAAGCGAGTGTCATACCACAAGACCACATAGCCGCACACCACGATATAACGTCTAGTGGTAAAATCGTGCTCGATATGGGCGATAAATATATACTAATAGATAAAAACACAACTGGACTTTGAGGTCATACCGACATAAGCGTGATGTCGACATAACCAGTGTCGATATATCCGCTCTGCACTGTATTTCAATATCTACGATGAATTCTGAATTGTTAAAATTTAAGAAATAAAATATCCAGTTATTTTGATAGTTTGAGTGATATAATGTATTCTGAATCAGAACTTTAAATTATGTGTGTGTATGTGCGTGTGTTTGTGTGTGTGTGTGTTTGTGTGTAGGGGGGGGGGGGTGGCTTGGGGCTTGGAAAGCGAAGCAGCGAGACACGGGACAGCCTGCAGACATGGGACAGACGTATAAAAAATACATAGTGATGATTTAAAGTATTAAGGTGGACGAAGGGAAGAGAGAAAACTTGATGCTCATATTTCTTTATTAGTTTCAAATAGATAGTTTTAGCCCACCTCAGCAGCCAAAGGGAAATCATCAAACATGTTAAAAAGTTTAAATATCTCGTTGTAACCATCACGAAGGGCGCTCAAGATTTTTTTAGAAATAAAACAAAGAATAGCGATGGCTAAAAACACATTTCACAATCTAAGACAAGTCATCTCTGCCACCAACATTCAATTAAACACGAAACTTAAGGATATCCAAACTTTATTCTCTCG
>NW_027625211.1:15000-17500 GCF_034508935.2 Berghia stephanieae
TTTCTATGCTTGGCTAGCCCTGGCATGCAGCGTCATGCATGTCACACTATATCTACGACAGGTATGATAACAAGACCTGGGTTTAAGTTGCAGATTTGGTAAAAGGTTCCCTGGGGGTGAGGGGGGGGGGGGTGAGGGGGGGAGGGGGGAGGTGGGAGGGGCTGGGGGGGGGGGGAGAAGGGTAGAGTTTTGACATGGTTGAATACATTTAAATCAAGAGACGTATGCCCCAATGCCATCAGCAATGACGAGAGATAAAGGCTATGGAAATTTCCAGACGAAAACAAGAGAATAAAAATATCACGATGTCAGGTAGCCAAACCCGTGATCCAGTAGGAGAGAGAGAGAGAGAGAGAGAGAGAGAGAGAGAGAGAGGGGGAGAGTAGAGAGTCACAGAGAGAGAGAGAGAGAGAGAGAGAGAGAGAGAGAGAGAGCGCAGGAATGTGAAAAAAGAGTGAGAGAGACAGAGAGTGTTTGTATATGAGAGAGAGAGAGAGAGAGAGAGAGAGAGAGATAGAGAAAGAGAGAAAGAGTGAGTGAGAGAGAGACTGAGACATTTTAGAGATTCATTGCAATGCATTATTTACACTTCGTGGTTTTGCAAAGCGTGGTTACTCAAATAAAAAAAATAAAAATAAAATTCCCTTTAGGGGAAATTTGTCTTTAGGGTCTATTTCAAGGGAAGACTGGAATAACCCAGGCGTCAGCCACAGTGCAGCGCCGCAAATTGAGCTAGGGCTAGGTGACTTACTCAAGGACACACAACACAACAGCGGGTGATCGAACTCGATACCTTTTGGGTAAGAAGCAAAGCCCTTACCGCTGAGCCACGCTGCCCTCTGAGGGAATATAAATAATCCATTAAACAAAATTTGATGTCAACAGGAATCACCCATGTTGTCCAAAGTGAGAAAATTGGGGTTTAATAATCTAGCCCAGTAAAAAAAAAGAAAATGCCTGAAGCGGAACTCAAACCCGACCACCTTAACCACTCGGCCACTTCGCTCCTCTCCCCCATTATACATTTGAAAAGAGAGACCATTCAAAGAGACACGACGCAATTGCCCTAACAGCCCACCGATCATCAACAAAACAATTTTACACGATAAAATCTTACATGGAATTCAAAATCCAGAATATTGTGTTTCTCGGAATGTCAATTGAATGAATGAATAGACACAAAACATCACATGATAGGCGGTAAGATCTGGACAAAGATACGACAGGCTTGTGTCATCTGTGTGGAAAACCGGATTTCAGAAAAGTTGAAAACATCAAACAGGATATAATTTATCAAGACTGTGATCTCTTCCATCCGACGTGCACACATTTACAGGTCTGGTAACTGAATGGTTATGGATTTGTTTTGAAATAGTTGCCATGGACAGCATTTTGTGTTGTAATGAAATGGAATATAATGGGAAATTTATATAGCGCCATTATCCATTTACAATTCTCAATAGCGCTTCACAATGGTATTAACAAATAAGTAGATAAATTAATAACTATACACATACATATATTATATACACACACACAAACACCCCCCCACACACACACACACATACATACATATTTTTTCTTCTGGACCGACTGAGGACGTGGAATAAACCCACAGAAACGAACGTCTCGGCCATATAATGTGAGTAACAATTTATATTTTATATTAGCTCTAACCATCGTTATCGAGCACTTTCGTACCTACGAGTACCCACCAACACTCATATATATATATATATATATATATATATATATATATATATATATATATATATATATATATATATATATATATATATGAGCCAAGGTCAAAAGGTGCCAATTTTTTTTCTCAAAATAAAAGTGACATAATAGTCCATTCATCTTTCTATATGTGTAGCAAAAACCCTGTACTTCATGAATCAAAGGCCCTTTAGATAACTTTAAGGTCTAACGCAGCATAATATCGTCAAATATACCTATAGGTTGCTGGTGTCACCTGTGACCGGTGACACCAAAATGAGACAAAAAACTCAATAACCAAATGATTTTTGTTGAGTATCAAACTTTATTTAGTAAGTTATAGACAAAAAGACACAATCAACAACAATCATGGTACAATAATATTACCAACTATAGGAGAAAATGTTGCTTTTTGGTGTCATCGGTCACAAGCAACATAGAATGCAAATATATTATTTCATAAAAATATTTGTGCATTAACACCAACAACAATATTGCATATGCTTATTACCAGCAATGTTCAGAAACTTTTGGAATAAAATGTTGGGAAATAATGTGACCAAAGCATATCTTATTTAGCGACATTGTGTCACTTGTGACATTAGACCGATGACACCATTACTTATGTCACAAGCAATACCAAATTGCAATTTCGACAATATATCATTAATTTCAGTCAAACCAGTGTAATAACCACAGTTAAATATGGAATTTAATAGTATTTCAGAAACCAAAGACTTCAAAAATAGAAATATACATGGAAATTAGAGCATCTGAA
>NW_027625212.1:0-7276 GCF_034508935.2 Berghia stephanieae
GACATAAAATATCGCTTGGCTAAAAGCTCATAACATTGCCATCCAAGATAACGACCAACACACAAAACTGTTGTATCCAGAACTTTATAGTCTGGTTAATAATTTTCAGTGAGCTTACTCAAAAACCCGGGGATGGCAAAAAAAAACAATAACAACCCCTTAGTGACGTCATCTTCGAACCATTTTAAAAAATTCGTTCAAAAAAACCTAGAAAAAAACCCAAAGCCGTATTTATAGATCGAATGAAGTTACGTCACCTGGACTTTTTGTTATTATTTGTTGTTTTTTTTCCCATCCACGTTTATATTATTTTTCACTAAACTGATTAACCAGACATAAACTTTTAAGGGGTTACACAATTTTTGTGTTTTTGTCCGTTATACTTCCGGAGGGAAATGTTGGGCCTTTTTAGTCAAGCGCAACTATATATACGCCACTCCATTTGGAACCTTTAAAGGGAAAGAGAGAGAAAAACCCTTTTTTTAAAAATATAGCCTGGGGAAACATTGTGCTTATTGAGCAAAAAAAAAAGATACGGCGCACAACCACTGAAAAATTTAAAAAAAGAAAGTTTTTTTTTACAGATAGAAAAAACAATAACTTTTTTCCTTTTATTTTTTAAAGTATTTGAAAGTTTGTTGATAAAACAGATACATAAAATAGTACCACGACCTTAACCCCCAAAATCAACCAATTTCGCACTGTAAAAAGTTGCAGTTTGCGTCACATTTTGACATCAAGTATTATTATTATTTCCGTTGTTTGTTGATTTAGGGGTGATCATTTGTTATTAATATTTTATAATTGCGTGTATGTTTGTGTGTGTGCGTGTGTGTGTTTTTGGGTGTGTTTGTTGGTGTTTACATTTTGGGGGGTTTTGGGGCTTTTTTTCAAAAATCGTGCTTTCATGTGATATTTTTCACTTGCACAGAAGGTTTTCGTTTACAAAATTTTAAAAAAGTTTCACCGATTAACAACGCAAACTAAATTTCTGCTGATATTGCGGGCGTTTTTATGCCATCGATGTGATAATTTTTGCCCTAAAATTTCTTTAAATTAAAAAGTTGTCGGCAACTGTCAATTGTATCTGTCTCGCTTCTACCCGAACAAACTTTTATATTTTTCGCTCGCTTCAGATTTTCATTTTCCTCACTAATTTTTAAAGGGGGAAAATTCCGAAAACCCACATCCCCAGTTTCTTTTTAATTTGTATTTTTTCCCCTTAATTTTTGTCAGGCTTTATTTTTTTCAATGTGTCATCATATAATTTTTTAGATTTTTTCTATTAGGGTTATCAAATCTTAGAAAGGGGCTAGGGGGGGGGAAAATTCCGAAAATTCCTACATCCCCATTTTCTTTCAAAATTTTTTTCACCATAGTCTTTTTTCAGGCTTTATTTTTTCAATTTGTCTCACAAAGAACATTTTAAAAACTCTAGAATAAATCTTGATAGATTTGTGAAAGTTTAGAATTTTCTAATTTTACCATTTTTTTTGATTTTTTCCCCCATTTAATTTGTGAAGTATTGAAAGGAGTGCAAACATCCGAGGGGGTTTTTTTTTTTTTAGGGTTAGTCATAAACTAGGGGGTTTTTTTTCCCCATTAGGGTTAGTTAAAGGTAGCAGTTTTTACTTTTCTTGGGGTTAGTTAGGAATATTATTTAAGTTGTTTTTCCCTTGAGAAGCTTTCGAAGGCCCCCAAATCCTGGGAAAAATGTGACTTATTTAATTGATATCTCGCTGATAAAATAAAATCATCCCATAAAGCATAGCCGACAACAAGCACATCGATTAAAAGTGTGCGCTAATGTAATCAACTAACAAAAAAATGTTCACAATATCGAATAAAAAATAGTTCTTTCCCCCCCGGAAATTTGCGGGCGTTTACTATAAAATTAAATTTTTAAACGGCCAAAAAAACCCAGGTCGGTTTTTCCAGTACAGCCCTCCAACCAAAAAAAGGGGAATCTGCAGCAGCTTCTAAGGGGTTCTCACAACTATTTATGAGGGATCGACCCAATCAGAAAAAGTCCGGTCCGCATTCGTGCCCCGTCGCGAACCCCCCGGTAGCATCGTCACAACACACCGCAAACAGATCTTTGCGTTTTGGGTTCTTTCCCACCCGGTACATAAGTAGGGCAGGTGAAAGTCCCCACTGATAAGTCCTTGTCGTGAGGGGAGCTCCCGACCGAGGGGCCCATTTGCTACCCCCCAGGGGGGTCTTGGGGAAAATTTTTTCCACAAAAGGATTCATAGTCTATGTCACGCCCCCCGCAACGGCGGGGCCCTCTTGGGTTTTAAACAAAAAAAATCATTGCTTTTATTCTTTATGCGCTAAAACTTTTCATTCCCTTTTCATAGCCTGTGATCAGAATGTGTAAAAAGAAGGAGGAGAGGAAAGAAGGAGAAGAGAAAAGATGAAAAAGAAGAAAAGAAGAAGAAGAAGAAGAAAAGAGAAGAAGAAAGAAGAAAGAGAAGAAGAAGAAAAAAAGAAAGAAGAAGAAAGAGAGGAGAGGAGGAAGAAGAAGGAGAATAAGAAGAAGAGGAAGAGAAAAAAAGAAGAAGAAGAAGAAAAAAGAAGAAGAAAAAAGAAAAGAGAAAAAGAAGAAAAATAAAAAAAGAAAAAGAAGAAGAAGAAGCAGAAGAAGAAGAAAAAAGAAGAAGAAGAAAAGAAAAGAAAAAAGAAGAAGAAAAGAGAAGAAGAAGAAGGAAGAGGAGAGGAAAAGAAGGAAATAAAAGAGAGGAAGAAAGAAGAAGAAGAAGAAAAGAAAAAAGAAGAGAAGAAGAAGAAGAAAAGAAAAAGAAAAAGAGAAAGAAGAAGAAAAAAAAAGAAGAAGGGAAAAGAAAAGAAGAAGAAGAAAGACGAAGAAGAAAAAAGGAAGAAGAAGAAGAAGAAGAAGAAGAAAAAAGAAGAAGAAGAAGAAAAGAAGAAGAAAGAAGAAGAAAGAAAGAAAAGGAATAGAAGAAAAGAAAGAAGAAAAGAAGAAGAAGAAGAAGAAAGAAAAGAGAAGAAGGAAGAAGAAGAAGAAGAAGAAGAAAAAAGAAGAAAAGAAGAAAAAAAAAGAAAAGAGGAAAAAGATAAGAGTAGTGATCGAAGATAAACAAAAATTGTTGAACAATATGTATGGTGCAAGTGCTTTAATATTGTTACCTTATCTTATTTTTCATGGTACAACTGCAAGTTACTATTTTGATGATGATGGTGATGAAGTGAGATGATGATGATAATGATGATGAGATGAGATGAAATATGATGATGAGATATGATGATAATGAGGGATGATATATGATGATGAAATGAGATGATAAAGGAATGAAATAATGATGATGAGAGAGATGATGATAATGATATTGATGATGAGAATAAGTGATGATGATAAATATGATGACACAAACAATAATAATAATAAAAATAAAAATAATAATAATAATAATAATAATAATAAAATAAAATAATAAAAATAAAAATAAAAATAATAAATAAAAATTTAATCAAAACACGTAACAAGCATTTCCCCCTTTTTGTAAAACTCCCTTTTTAAAGAACAAGGAAACTGAAAAAATCGCAATTGCGAAAAAAAAATTATACTTGGGCCTACATGCCGTAGGGGCAAACGTCTAAACGGCAACACCTGTTTTAAATATAATACAAAAAATACATAAAAATAAAAATATAACACAACAAGGGGTAAATTTAAATTTTGGATGTATTAAATAATTTATTCGAATCATACTTTTTCAAATAATTACTCGTAATCAAGAATTTTCTCAATATGTGTTAATCGAGCAAAATTTTTTAAATTTTAAATTACATAAAAATAATCCCTCGATAAAATAGATATCCTTAAAATTTTTTTCAATTATCAAATATATAAAATTACATAAAAAAGAATGCCTCTAATGTATTTTATAGATTCAAAAATTCATAAAATTCGTTTACATAAAGAAGGAAGGGAATTCCTCTATTTAATAATAATTATCGAAGTGAATAGTTGGCGGGCTAAAACCATAAATTGCCATTGGGAAGTAAAACAACCAACACACAAACGTGTTAACCATAACCTTATAGTCGGGTTAAATAAGTTTAGTGAAATCACTCACAACGTGGATGCAAAATTCATAACAAAGGTTTGAGTGGTCATCTTCTTCTCTATACATATTTTTAAATTTTACTAATTTGATTCATTTTGAAGAATGTTAAACCCAAAAGGGAAATTTCCTACGTTCGCGTACACGTACCGGCTTTTTTGCTGGGTCGCAGTTTTGTTAGGACATTTCACCTTTCCCCTTTTCCCCCATCTACCCTGGGTCACCAATCAATCTGCTGTTGGGGACGAGTAAGGCGACCCACCGTCGGGACCGGCCGGCATCGCGAGACGTAGGGGGGTTAAAACACAGGGGCAAGAAAAGGGAAGGGCGGGGGGTTTTACCCTGAATTTTACTGATCCGCCGTCTGAGGGGTGCTTTTTGTTGTGTATGTGTATTGTGTGTTAGTGAAATGTTGTACATGTTCTCCGGTCCCCTTTCCCCTACCTGTCGTCTGCTTTTTACTTTTGGGGTCGTGGCAAGCAAGCAGGCCTATTTTTAACTACGGGTGAAGGAGAGGAGCCCAAAAACAAGAAAAAACCCGAGCTTATCCAAGCTTTTTACTCTATCTGGGTATTTACACTTCTGATCATTTCGTTGTTTGCCCCCATCGAAGCAGAAATGTGATGTCACCAATGGATTCATAACTTTTTTGGGTTTTATGAGTGGATACTCAATAATTCATTTGGATAATTAATTAAAAAAGTTTATTTCTATTTCCATGTTTTCAAAATAAACAAAACTTTTTCATTTTAAAAAAGGTAACGTTTGATTTTTTTTTTGTTTTTTACTTTTTATTTCATATCATAAAACAGAACTTTCATTTCTATTTCTTTTTAAACCCAAAATTATTTTTGATTTCCTTTTTTTTTTCTTTTATCTTGGCCGGGGAAATTATCAACATTTCATGAGCGATTGCTGTGAAGTTGAAGTTGCAGTGGGTGTATTGTTGGCTTTGTGGATTTATCTGCGTCTACGTTTATAAATAATGACAACCCAAAAATCTATCTATGTGTAATCCATTTTCATCAATACGCTCCGACATTTAAAGGTTTTTACACTTTGCAAAAGGCAAAAGGGTAAAAAAATAAACTTATAGTTTGGGCTGTACACATCATTATTTTATTGGGGGACCTTCCTAGGCTACCATCCCCAAAATTCTTGTTCTAGTAGGGGGGTTTTGGGGGGGGGGAACCTTCTTTTTTTTTTTTTTTTTTGAAGTCTCCCCCCTCCCAAAAACCCCCACACAGAATTTTAGTAGGGGGTGGGGGGTTTGGGGGGGGGGGGGGGGGGGGGGGGGGGGGGGGGGGGGGGGGGGGGGGGGGGGGGGGGGGGGGGGGGGGGGGGGGGGGGGGGAGACTAAAAAAAAAAAACTTTCCCCCCCCCCCAAACCCCCCTACAGAAAAAGAAATTTGGGGTTATACTTATGAAGGTCCCCCTTATTTTATTATTAAATTTTAATTATATTTATTATTATTATTATTATTATTTTATTATTATTATTATTATTAATATTATTTTTTTTTTTTTTTATATTATTACATCATCAATCATCACATCATCATCATCATCATCATGAAATTTTTTAAAAATCTATTTTTATGTTGGGGGTTTTTGACTTTCGGGGGAAAATCGGAAATAGATCGTGGAGAAGTTAACTCAAAGATTCTGACCAAATTTTAATAATCAAGTGCAAAAAGAAACAAGAATAAAGGGGTCTATAGGCGATTTTTTATTCCTGTTTTCCCGGGCACTTCTCCCGAACCATTTTTTCTCATCTTTATTCGAAGGGTCCTGGTTCGACCTCGTTTGGAAAAACCTTTTTTAACTCACATTCTCTCCCCGGGCTCAGGTTAAAATGATATCTGGCCTTAAACAACGGTCTCTGCCCCCCCCCCCCCCCCCCCCCCATTTGTATTTTCGCCTTACAGGCGTCGTCCCATGCCCCCAACACATTGTGTTGCTTTTTCCAAAAGCCCCTTAAAAACGCTTTGACACTTTTTTGGATATTTCGCAATAAAAGCTAAATTATCAAACATTCCGGGTCCTACTTTTTTTTTTTTAAACCCAATTTTAACAATCACCCTACGTTAAAACCCGGCTAAAACCCTTTTGGAGGTCACTAGCAAAGTTGGTAGAACCGGGACACCGTTTTTGTTTTAGATAGAAAGCAGAGACCACTCACTTTGTTATTTTTTTGCCATCCGCTTTTTGATAAAAGCTCACTGAACTGTATTAACCCGACTATAAACGTTCATGGTAACACCAGTTTTTTAGTTGGGCCTTTTAGATAGAAGGCCCTTTGGGCCCAAGAGTTTTTACAACATTTCCATCCGGGAATAAAAACGGACCAAACACAAACTCTGGAAAAACCCTAACTTTTTTAGTCTTTTAATACAGTTTAGTGAAAACAACTCACAAACGCGGGTGGGAAAAACAAAACAAAGGGCCAGTGCGTATCTGCATACTATCATAACAAACAACTCACGATTTTTTTTTTTTTTTTTTTTGGGAAAAGACGGGATTTTTACGTCATTTTTTGGTCAGTATCAGCTATAAAATTTAGAAGGCCCCCCCCCCCCTGACACGACCTAAAAAAAGACTCAAAATGCCAGCCCAAAAAAAACAAATCGGAGTTGTATTCGTTTTAAATAGTATGAGATGACCACTCAGCCTTTGTTATTTTTTTTGCCATCCGCGTTTTTAGTTTTTCTCACAAACTTATTACAAACATAAAATTTATGGTTACACAAATTTGTGTGTTTGGGCCTTATATTCCGGATGGCAAGTTGGAACCCTTGGCCAAGCGATTCACTAAACTAAAGATGGTACATAGAGCACCGCTCACGCGCAAAGGAAAAAGGAGATCGACCGATGCAGTCAAACTTTTTTTTCCGACCCCTCCCTCTGTTCACCCACATGAATGGTATTTTAACCGGGAATTTGCGGAAAGCCTTTGCGATAAACTACCATATCCAAAAGGGTAGCAAGCAATTTCTATTGTCCGTTTCGGCTTTTAAAAAAGAACCGGAAAAACTCCGGCCCCATGGACCGAATGGCTCCCCAGGGGCATTATAAAACCTTTGAAGGGGGAGGGCACAAAAAGTTTTTTGTCAGGGAAAGATAAAATTTTAAAACAAAAAATTTAAAAGGAAAAATTTTAAAAAAATTTAAATTTTTGTAAAAAAAAA
>NW_027625213.1:0-7271 GCF_034508935.2 Berghia stephanieae
TTATATCATGCTTCCTCCCCCCCTTCTCTACCCCTTCCCCAAATTTTCCTCTCCCTCTCACCCCCCTCTCTTCCCTCTCCTTCCCCTCTCTCTCTCCCCCTTTTAAACCCTCTTTCTCTCCTTCCCCTCTTCTCCTACCTCTCCCTCTCCTTAAAACCCCTCTTTTCTATCTCTTCCCCTCCCTCTCCCTTACCTCCTCTCCCCCCAATCCTTCTTTCCTCTACCCCCTTTTCCCCCTACCCTCCCTCCTTCCTCTCTTCCCTCTTTCCCGTTTGTCTTTTTTAAAATTTCCCCTTTTTTAACCCTCCCCTCCTCCCCCCTCTTACCCCTCCCCCTCTCCCTCTCCCTTAAAACCCCTCCCCTCTATTTTCCTCACCCTTCTTTCCTCCCTTTACCTTCCTCTACCCTCCCTCTAAACCTCTTCTCAAATTCCCCCTTTCCCTCTCTCCCTCCTTACCTCCTCCTTTTCCCCTTTTCTCTCCCCTTTTTAAACCCTTCTTTTATCTTATCCCTAAATTTTTTTATTTATTTTCTTGGGGTGGGTTTCCTTCTTTTTAAAATGGTGGAAAATTAAAATATTTTTCCCTTGGGTTAAAAAATCTGGAAAATGGCCCGGGGAAAAAAGGAGGCCCCAAGGGGAAAAAAAAGAAAACCGGGCCCTTTTTAAAAATCTCTCCCCCATCCCCAAATTTAAATCCCCCCTCTCTCCCCTCCTTTTCCTCCCCCTCTCCCCCCCCCTTCCCCCCCTGTCCCCCCCTCCCCCTCCCCCCTCCCTGGGTTTTTTTTAGTCCCAATTTTTAAAAAAAACAAGAAAATAAGGAATTAGTAGAAAAGTGCCCCCGAAGGGAAAAAAATAAAAAAATTAAAAAAAAAATTTCGGGGGCCCCGGGGATGGGGGGTTTTTGGGAAAAACCCCCAAAATTTTTTATAAGGGCCCCCCAATTTTTTTAAGTTTTTTTTATTGGGGGTGGGGGGGTTTAAAAATTTTATAAAACCCCTTCCCCCCAGAAAAACCCGAACCCCGGTGGGGAAAAAACACGGGGGGGGCCCCCAAACCCCCTGTGGGGCCCCGGGTTTTTTAAAACCCAATTTTCCAGTCCCTAAATTTTTTTTTGATGAACCCCCTCCCCACGCCCCCCCAAATGGGGATGGAAAAATGGGGTTTTGCCAAAAATAAAAAATAGTCCCAAAAATTTCATTTCCCGGAGTTTTTTTGGTTCCCGGGCCCCCCCGGGGCCCCGGCCAAAAGGGGCGGTGGTCCCCGCCCCCCTGGGCCCCGGCCCAACCCGGATAGGGGGGCCCTTTTCCCCCCCGGCCCCCCGCAAAATGGGGCGGGGAAAAAGGGGTTTTTTTTTTTTGAAAAAGCCTTTTTTTTCCCTTTTCTTTCCCCCTTTTTCCCCTTCCTTTCTTCCTTTTTCCCCTTCTTCTTCCCTTTCCCCTTTTTTTTCTTCTTTTCCCTTTTCCCCTTTTCTTCCCTTCCCTTTTCTTTTTTTTCCTTCTTTTTTCTTCTTCCCTTTTTCTTCCCCTTTTCCCTTTTTTCCCTTTTCCCCCCTTCCCTTCCTTTTCCCTTTTTCCCTTCTTCTCTTTTTCCCCCTTTTTTTCTTTTTCCCCCTTCCCCTTCCTTTTTTTTTCTTCCCTTTTTTTTTTTGTTCCTTTTTCCCCCCCCTTTTTTCCCCTTTTTCTTCCCCCTTTTTTCCTTTTTCCCTTCCCTTTCCCTTCTTTTCTTCCTTTTCCCTTTTCCCTTCTTCCCTTTTCCCCTTTTCCTTCCTTCCCTTTTCTTCCTTTTTTCTTCCCCTTTTTCCTTTTTTTTCTTTTTTTTTTCTTTTTCTTTTCCTTCCCTTTCCCCTTTTTCTTCTTCCCTTTTTCTTCTTCTTTTTCTTTCTTCTTCTTCTTCTTCTTCTTCTTCTTCTTCTTCTTCTTCTTCTTCTTCTTCTTCTTCTTCTTTTCTTCTTCTTTCTTCTTCTTTCTTCTTCTTTTCTTCTTCTTCTTCTTCTTCTTCTCTTCTCTTTCTTCTTCTTCTTCTTCTTCTTCTCTTCTTCCTTCTTCTCTTCTCTTCTCTTCTCTTCTTCTTTCTTCAGCTTCTTCTTCTTCCTTCTTCTTCTTCTTCTTCTTCTTTCTTCTTCTTCTTCTTTCTCTTCTTCTTCTTCTTCTTCTTCTTCTCTTCTTCTTCTTCTTCTTCTTCTCTTCTTCTTCTTCTTCTTCTTCTTCTTCTTTCTCTTCTTCTTCTCTCTTTCTTCTTCTCTTCTTCTTCTTCTTCTTTCTCTTCTTCTGCTTCTTCTACTTTTTCGTCTTCTTCTTCTTCTTCTTCTTCTTCTCTCTTCTTCTTTCTTCTTCTTCTTCTTCTTCTTCTTCTTCTTCTTCTTCTTCTTCTTTCTTCTTCTTCTTCTTCTTCTTTCTTCTTCTTTCTTCTTCTTCTTCTTCTTCTTCTTCTTCTTCTTCTTCTTCTTCTTCTTCTTCTTTTGCTATTTCTTCTTCTTCTTCTTTCTTCTTCTTCTTCTTCTTCTTCTTCTTCTTCTCTTCTCTTCTCTTCTTCTTCTTCTTCTTCTTCTTCTTCTTCTTCTTCTTCTTCTTCTTCTTCCTTCTTCTTCTTCTTCTTCTTCTTCATTCTCTTCTTCTTCTTCTTCTTTTCTATTGTGGGCTACCTTTTAAATGCTGTCAGAAACGAAGCCGTTGAAGATCCGAGAGAAGAACTTCCCTATGGAACTGAGCTTCCCAGGGAATGAGTTGGTAACACTGATCAGAGCATGATCCAAACTTGGGAGAACAGCTGGACGCATGAAAAAGTGGGGGCTGGCTGAGATTAGCTTGTGTACATGTGGATGCCCAGAGCAGACGATGGAGCACCATCCTTAGAGAATGCCAGGATGGGCCCAGCTTCACTGACCATGACCTAAGAGTCTGCTCCCCAGATGTTGTGGAGTGGGTTCAGTGTTGAAGCGACAAGCTATGATGATGATGTAACATCGTTTTGTTGTGTTTTTTTTTCTAGGATAGTGCTGTTAGCCCAATGCCCAATGCCAAACCCCAGACTTAGAGCACCAGGATTTATTTCGGAGATTCACTCCAAGGCTGGTTGCTCTCCCGAGCCTATACAGTCATGCCCACCCTTGGTTTTATTTTAAGAGTGTCCTTCCCCTAGACTGGTTGCTCTCCGAGCTAAAGAGTCCTTCCTACCCTTGGTTTTATTTTGGAATGTCCTTCTGCTTGACTGTTGCTCTCCCGAGCTAAAGACCTTTCGGTCTGAAGGATTTTATTAGCTTGTAAGTCTCTATAAATTCAATGAATTTTATATTTAAGAATTTGGATGGTTTGCGGATGTTGATAATATGATTTTTTTTCCAGTTAGAATATGTTACATTGAATGACATAATCAGTCGGATGGGTGAAAAAGTTTGAACTGTCAAGTTTAGTTAGAAGGTCAATGTTGATCCAAAATGAGTTCTTGTCATAAATGATTAAATCAACCCTTTTAATACATCTTTTGGAAATATCAAGCTTAAATTCACTTCTAAACATTTTTTACAACTAGTCAAGTTGAAAAAGTATGAAGTTGAGAATGTTGGGTACCTTTCCCATACATCTGACCATGACTTCATGAAAAATCACCCGATTTACTTCAAATAAAGATAAAATGCTCTAGGGAGCATATTCTTTCAGAAAATGCAAAATAAATTGCAAATCCAAAATTCTCACTTTCCGACTGATGATGTCATACACTGACGCTTTCGAGAAAATCGGCTTTAATATTGGGGAAAATATGATAAATCTTTTTTGTGCGGCTATGTGGTCTAGTGGTATGACAGTCGCTTTCAGATCGAAAGGTCCTGGGTTCGCATAGTTGAGTCCTTGAGAAGGCTCTTTAACGCACATTCTCTCACCGTACTCAGGTGCAAAATGAGTACCTGACCGTTAACAGCGTTGTCTCTGTCCAAAAAAAAAAAAAGTAATGTCACCTAACAGGCATCATGTCCCGTCCTACACAATTAAATGTTGCTGTTGGCATGGACCCCTTGTACAGCACTTTGAGCACGTTAGGGATATTGCGCTATATAAAGCTCATTAATTATTAATTAAGGAATGCAAAAGAAGAATTTAGTCATAGCCAAAGAAATTCATATGAACAACACATCTCCATTTTTTTCCTCAGATTTTTCGAGATCCGAAATCGATGCTTCCAGCCATTCGGAAGTTCATCGGAGATTTACGGCTGTCTGTGTGACACTTCCCTTAAAGGTGTTTCTATCTCTGGGGTGAGTTTGCAAGGACTCGTGTTTAGATTTTCTTTTTATTTTACTTACTTACTTAGGCCGCCCCCTTGGGTGCCCAACATGAGCCACAAGTCTTCGCCATTCTGTCCTCTCCTCCATAAGCGTACGCAGCTCCCGGGTGTTGTCCATTCCTGTGCCATCTAACAGACAGTCAATACGGTGTGTAGCAGCCGTCCAGTTGCTTCTCAGGGGCTTTTTATATATATCCCAAGAAAAAATTTGTCTATAGGGTCTATATCAAGGGAAGACAGGAAATAACAAAACCAATTGGCCTTGAACCTCTGGAAAAGAGAAGAAAGATGATAAACTTAAATTGTTTTACAAGATCTACTAAAAAAAATTTGTACTTAAACTTCCAAACGACATCAAAGATATCGGCACAAGAACTACGAGGGGACACACAGCAAGAGTAACCATCCCAACATCAAAAACAGACGCCCACATGTATTCGTTTTTCCCTTCCAATGCCCGACATGGAATACTCCCAGCTAAAGTGGCTGAAAACGGTTGCCAACATGCCTTCAAGCGATTGCTAGAGTTCACAACGTGACTTTTAATCTATGCATTTTTTATTAGTATTATTAGAGTTTTTAAAAGTTTACAATGTAAAAGAAGAAGAAGAAGAAGAAGAAGAAAGAAGAAGAAGAAGAAGAAGAAGAAGAAGAAGAAAGAAGGAGGAGGAGGAGGAGAGGAGAGGAGAGGAGGAGGAGGAGGAGGGAGAGGAGGAGGAGGAGGAGATCTCCTAAATGTGCTCAAATTGCTTGACAGGAATCCCTAGACATCACTTGACAAAGGATGAAGCAATATCCCCTATGACAATATTATTACAATTTTTTTTTTATAAAGAGACAATGCTGTTCATTTTACACCTGAGTATGGTGAGAGAAGTTTAGTAAAGAACCTTTTCCAAGGACTCAACTTTGCCTTGCTCAGAGCGAGCCAGAGAGGACTCGAACCCCGGATTTACAATAAGGCCACAAAGCTGATCTACATCTTCCCAAAGGCAGAATCCTTTCTTGGACGGATCCTTGGGGACCAACAAGCTGCCTGAGTTGGATGACTTTCACTGTCAAACTCTCTCTTTACACTCTATGGGAAATTCGTCACATTCCTTACAATGTAACCGCCTTATTCTCATTCATATTTTTTTTTTTTTTGTACGTCAAAAAAAATTGAATAAATTTTATTGTTTTTGTTATAGAAAGTTAAGGATGTTCTGCAGAGCTTGTATAGCTGAACAAAATTAGGTAATTATGCTTTTATTCCCTTTGAATAAGAGTTTTGAAAATATAGTTTAATGTGATGTGGGTAGATATGGCATTTTGGGAATATCCGGAATATGGCCGGTTAGGAGGGAGTTAAATCAACCCAATAGTGATTACAGAGTGAAGTCTGTCCTATTGTATGGATGTGAAACTTGGAACGCATCACAGGCATGTATAAGGAGGTACAGAATTTCGTAAACGGTGCATGCGTAAGCTACTCAGAATAAAATGGATGGATAGAATAGAAAATGAAGAAGTATGGAAAAGAACACAGCAGAAACCAGTGGGAGAGGAAATAGGAAGAAGACGATTGGAAGTGGATTGGACACACGCTTAGAAAGAATGACTCCACTATAACAAAGAAAGTATTGGACTGGAACCCTCGGGCAGAAGATCAAGGGGAAGGCCACGAGGAACATGGAGAATAATTAAAGAAGCTGATATACAGAGAAGTGGTAAGACATGGAGTGGGATAAAAAAGTTAGCTCAGGACAGAGAAGGATGGAAACTGTTTGTGGCCTATACCCTGACCCAGGGTGAAAAAGGCAATGATGATGAGGATGATGAATAGCGATCACCTTTCTTGGACAGAAGTCAGATTACTTTCACTGTCAAACTTTGATTTGCGGTGTGTTGGATGGGAGCATCACCCTTGAATCATATACCTATGATGTTCGCATGGGTGTACGATCCGATAGTGATGTCGTTTCTTCTTCTCTTTACTAGCCTATCCTGCTTCTTTGGTTTGTGATTGTATTTTTGACAGGGATATTTTTTTTTCTGTAAATCTTCTGCCTGTTTGTTCTTGGTTATTTATAATTTAGCTTATGATATCTTTGGTTATGATTTTGATTTACATTTGTACTATTTTGTTAGATGCTTGTTTTTTTGTTTCAGCGGTCTCTCATATAACCTCAATTGTGTTGGAAGAGACCTAAAGCAACAAACAAACAAAAAAAAAACTTTGATTTTAAACCAACCCAATAGCGATCACCTTTCTTGGACAGAAGTCAGATTACTTTCACTGTCAAACTTTGATTTTAAACCAATCCAATAGCGATAACCTTTCTTGGACAGAAGTCAGATTACTTTCACTGTCAAACTTTGATTTTAAACCAACCCAATAGCGATAACCTTTCTTGGACAGATCCTTGGGGACCAACAAGCTGCCTTAGTCGGACAGTCATGCCTGAAGATTGGTCAGGCTAAAAATACGTACGGGACTGGATGCTTTCTGCTGTACAACACTGGGGTCAAGGTCAGTAACGCACGACTCTTTTTGGTCATTTATTTGCTTTGCTTTCTTCTTTTTTTTTTTTTTTCCTATTTTTTCTCTCTCTCTCTCTCTCTCTCTCTCTTCTCTCTCTCTCTCTCTCTCTCTCTCTCACTCTCTCTCTCTCTCTCTCTATCTCTCACTCTCTTCTCTCTCTCTCTCTCACTCTCTTTCTCTCTTCTCTCTCACTCTCTCTCTCATTTCTCTCTCTCTTCTCTCTCACTCACTCTCTGTCTCTCACTCTCTCTCTCTAATCTCTCTCATCTCTCTCTCTCACTCTCTCTCTCCCTCTCTCAATCTCTCTCACTCTCTACTCTCTCCCTCTCTCATCTCTCTTTACCCCCCTTTTCTCTCTCCCCTCTCTCTATCTCTTTTCTCACTCCCTTTTTTCTCTCACTCTCTCTCTCCCCTCTCTCCTATCTCCTTCCTCTCTCTCCCACTCTCTCTCCCCTCTCCCTCCTCTCT
>NW_027625214.1:0-7273 GCF_034508935.2 Berghia stephanieae
AATTTTTTAAAATTTGGGAAAGATATTCCTATGTAGACACCCCAAATCATAAGTAAATAGGGAGACTTCCCATATCATCCCGGGCACGATTCAATGATTTTTAGTAATTAGGGAGATACTCCATAAATGCAAATGGAAATCCCCCGATTTTTTTGTCATCATCGTCATCAACCTCATCATACATCATCCATCTCATCATCATTCATCACCTCTTATCATCCTCACATCATTATTACCCCCAAAAATCCAAAATTTTTCCTGATTGAAGGGAAAAAAGAAATACAAAAAAAAACCCCCTCCTCCCAACCCCCCCCCATAAAACCCCCCTTTATTTGATATGGGGAATGAATTTAGTACTAAACCTTTTTTATTTTTTTTTTGTCACCCTTTTATGATAATTTCTCACTAAACTGTTTTAACCGGACTATTAACCAGACAGAAAGTATGGTTACATAAGTTTTGTTGTTTTGATCTTTTTAAACTTCCGGGGGCAATGTTGTGACCTTCTTAGCCAAAGCATACTATCTTAAATAAATAAAACAAAATAATAGAAAGACAAAAAAACAAAGTAAGTTTTTACTAAATTCAGGAAAAACAGCATTTTTCTACATGTGTTTATCATCATCAGAAAAAGGGGCCGAGATCAATCCCGGTTTGGGGGTCGAGTTTTTTTTGAACCCTTTTCCCACCTGGCAGGGTGGCGGGTTTTTAGTTTGGGGGAAAAGTACTTTGCGATAGCAAGTAATCATAAAAAGGGAAGCAAACAATTGCTATTTTTTTATTTCACGCAATAAAAAAAACCCCCAAAAAAACTCCAGCCCATGGGCTGAATGATCTGAAGGGGGCTTTTAGCTATTTTATCATTTTTCATTTTTCCCATCATCGTCGTCATCTCAAAATCTCGTCGTTAATATCGTAAACTAAGTATAATTTGTCACGCATCCTCACTTTTAATTAAAATGACCCCAAGTTCGAATCCCTCTCAAATAAAGCGGATTTTAAATTGTGCGAGAAATACACGGAAAACCACCAGCCGGCCTGTTGCAATTGGGTTTATCAAAGCCAGGGGACTGGAGTGTATCCCCGGTTTCTATCGTACAAAGGAAAAAAGCAATTGCTTCCCCCTTTGGATAGGGCCCTGCTGTAAATCAAAGTATTTTCAGCCCACCTAACAGACCCAGTACCCAATCATTATGTTTGAACAAGGGGGGGATGTCAAAAAATCCCACTTAAACGGGGACCCATCTTTCTCTTTTTGTCTGAAGCGGGCTCTACCACTAAGAAATTGGACCCCCCCCCCCCCTTCCCCCCCCCCAGCTTTATGCAAAAAAAATTTTTTAATTTAATTTCCCTCCTTTGTTTTCTCTATGTCTGTCCATAAAAAACGGTACTTTTTAAAAAAGAAAATAATGAGAATTAAGGGGTGGGAAAAATGATGACGATGATGAGGTTGTGGTGGTGGGGGTGATTTGATGGATGATTTTTTATGATTTTTGGGATGAATTTTTGAAAATGAATTAGATGAAAATGATATGTGATGGATTTTCTCGGGCACAGATATATGGTATCTTGCTTTGTCACAGAAAGTTACCCAATCCCCCACCACCTTTTTCACACTTTCCTCATTATTATTATCTTTTATTATTTTATGATGTGATTGAGGATATGAGATATGATGAGAAATGTGTGTGATGATGGTTTTTGATGATAGATGGATGGGATGTGTTGATGTGATGTTGAGGTTAAAATTTATTATTTTTATTATTATTATTATTATTATTATTTTATTATTATTTTTTATTATTTTTATATTATTTTTATATTATTATTATTTTATTTTTATTATTATTATTTTTATTATTTTTAAATATTATTTATTATTATTATTATTATTTTTATTATTATTATTATTATTTATTTTATCTTTTGTTATTTTTATTTTTATTATTATTTTATATTATTTTTATTATTATATTATTGGTATGAAAAGTATATATGAATAGTAGTTTTATAGTAGTGGTGTAGTAGTAGTAGTAGAAATATTTATTTTTATTACACTACTCAAATTTTTTTTTATTATTTTATTTATTATTATTTTATTTTATTAATTATTATTTTAAATTATTATTATTATTTTTATTTTATTGTTATTTTATTATTTTATTATTATTATTATTTTATTATTATTATTATTTTATTTTATTATTATTTTATTATTATTTTATTATTAATAAATTATTATTTTATTATTTATCATCATTATCATCATCTATATCATCTTCATTCACATCACCATCAACATCGCCCCAAACACTTATCATCCTCATTTTAATATCTTATCATCATCTCATCTCTCACATCTCATCATCATCATCATCACATCTAATCATCATCATCATCATCATCACACCACCACTTCCCATTTTAAGAATCAGCCCAGTATCTTTTTTTTAAATCTAATCTTTATTAACGGGGGTAAAAACCCTAGAGGATTGAAATTTATTTAGAACAACAGTGGTGTGAAGAAAAACCTACCCTGGAGCTTTTTAGATAAGGTAAATAAATAAAATTAGTCACTGAAAACATGGAAAACGTTTACCCAAAAAAAAAAACATTCTTTAAAAAAAAATTTTAGATCATTTTAGACCTCAAAATTAATCAAGTCTAAACGTAAGCTTACATATAGCCAAATTTCCCCCCAAATGTGTTAAAAAGCACTTTAAAAGGGGTGTCCCAAGCCAATAGAAAATTTTTAAATGCGGACAAATTTATTTTTCGACAGAACAATTTTTTACCGGACGACGATAGAATGTGAGTCTTTTCCAAAGACGCAATTTTGGCGGCCAGAAGGTGTAAGAACCAAAAATTTTCCCCCGTAGGTAGGGTTATCCAAATTTGTTTCGTTCACAATCGCGAAAAAATTTGTTTTAGAAGACGGGTCACGCAAAAAAAAACTTTGATAGAGTCCGCATTTGTTCGGCTTTAAAAAATTATTATTCTATAACGCTGGACACCCTAGGAATCCTTTGGCCACTGATTCATTTGCATTTTTACTTTTCCTTCTCCTCTCTTTTTCTCTCTCCCTCTCCTCTTCTCTCCTCTCTTCTCTCTTCTCCCCCCCACCCACCCCCCCCCCACCCCTTTCCTCCTTTTTCCCCTCCCCTCTCTCCTCACTTCTCTCTCTCTCTCTCCTCTCTCCTTTCCCCTTCCCTCCTTCTCTTTCTCCCTTTTTATTTTCTCCCCTCATCTTTCCTTTTTAAACATTTTTTCCTTTTTTTTTTTCTTTTTCTCCCTTTTACCTTTTTCTTGATGAAATGAGCTTTACAATTTCAAATTGCCATAATTGATATCCCAAATATTGTCCTCTCATTAGCACCTCCACCACCCACCTCCCCCACCCCACCATCATCATCATCATATCAAAACTCATTCATCATCTATATCCATATCATCATCTCAGCTCGTCATCATATCTAATTTTCATCACCCCCACCCCCAAAGTGTCATAACCATTGTGTAATTTGGTTGGGGAGGGCTCTGTTTTTCAAGCTTTTTTGAAAGGGGGCAGTGGCGGGAGGGATGCAAAGGGTCGTGCTATTTCAAAAAAAACTAGGATGACTGGTATTATCTTGGAATAATGGTTTATATGGCTCTGGGGAATAAATGAAAATTTTGAAACACATTGATTTTGGGAAAAAACCGGGAAATTTGCATAAATTTTTTCATCTTTTTTTTAAAAATTCATTCCCCATCCTCATCACCATCATATTATTATCATCATCTTTATCACTTCATTCTAAAACCACATCATATTTCATCCTAATTCTCGAAAGGCCCAAACATCTCTAAATTGATGAGAAATTTTACAAGACCCCCTTCCAACGTCGAATCTGGTGGTTACGCCAGCTTTTCACGCCACGTGACGGGGGGTTGGGAATTTCACCCCCGGATTTGATTATCACCGTAAAATCTGCAAGCTAAACAAAGGTGAAATCTTATACAGTTTTGGTCATCCCAAACCCCCCCCTTTATCTCTCTCTCTCTCTCTCTCTCTCTTCTCTCTCTCTCTCTCTCTCTTTCTCCTCTTTTCTGTATCTAGGGATGCTGCCTGTCGTATCCCCCGCTTCAGTGTTTCCTCTCTCTCTCCTCTCTCTCTCTCTTCCCCTCTCTGGGTGCTGTCTCTGTCCTCTCTCTGTCTCTCTCTCTCTCCCTCTCGCTCTCAATCTTTCTCTCTCTCTCCTCTCTCTCTCTCTGGATCCCTGTCTCTGTCTTCTCTTGTCTCTTCTCTCCCTTCTCTCTCTCTTGGATCCCCTGCATTTTCCCTTATCTTCGAAAAACCCCTATAGTGTCCATTTCCCCTTGTTCCGGTTCTTGCATGAATCCGCTTTCCATACCCCCAAGTTCATTCCACTCCCGTGCAATTCCTTAAGCCCCTTTTCTTCCCCAATTGCTGCCCACCTTTACTCTCGGGTCATTCTCTATGGTCCCCAACTCCAATTGGGCTTCCTTCCCCCACGGTATCCATTTTCCTATCCCGGGTTTTTTCCCATCGGGTACCCCCTTTTATGTAGTCCCAGGTTCACTCCTCACTGGTGTGCATTTCCCCTAGCCCCCTGGTTTTTCCCCATGCTGCCATTTCCAAAACTTTTTGAGTTTTGGGTGGGTTTTCGAAAAAGTGAAAAGTACTCGGGGCTCATATCCGGCTTTCTACCTTCAGGCCCCGGGTTTCATCCCCAGGGGTGCCCCCTATCAATTCAAGTCATTTCCCTAATACTCACCTCCCACAATCTGGCTTAAATTCCTAGGGGTATACACTCCAAATAGCTCGGGTTAATTTCCCCGTACCCTTTCCCCTGTCTCATGTTCCCCCATATTGTTGTGATTCCCTAGTCCCCCTTTAATCCCCTTGCTGTCCACCCGTCTCAGTTTCATTTTTTTTTGGGACCCCAAAAATTTCTGTAAAGGCTTTAAGTCCCCTGGGACCATCCCAAGTCCCAGGGTTTTTTTCCCCTTTTTAATCCCCTTCCAAGCCCAGGTTTTATCCCATTGTGACCATTTCCCTAAATTTTTAGATTTTTGTAGGTTTTTAAAAAAAACAAAAAACCTTCGGGACTCTCCCCGGGATCTACTTTTTAGTCCCAGTTCAATGCCATTGTGCCCACCTCCTTAGTGTCAGGTTTGCTGTCCCTGGTCCCGACTTCCATAGGGGCTTCCATTTCCCCCTGGTATCCATCTCATATAATCCCCTTTTTTTCCTCTGATGTCCTTTCCCTACTCCCCGATTCACTCCCCACTGCTGTTCATTCCCGAGTCCCGGGTTTTATACCCCCTTGTCGTTCGATCTCCGGCCCCGGATTATTTTCCAGTAACCCTATTCCATAGTCCCAGGTTCCTCCCCCTGGTGTGCACTTCCCGAGTCCCGGGTTGATTTTCCATTTGTCCCCAATTCCATAATTTGGGGCCACCCCCTCGGGTACCTTTGGGCCCCCCCCTATAGTATCCTGTCATTTTCTCGTCTGGTACCAAACTCCAATTTACTCCGGTTCAATTCCCCAAATGGTATCCATCTCCAAAAGTCCCAAATTTCCTTTCCCCTTTCCATTTCTCTTCCCATGCCCCCCGGGTTTTCACCCCCCCACGGTTTTTCCATTCACTAAGACCCCGGTTCATTCCATTGCTCCTCACCTCCTATTTTTTAATCTTTCTCTCCCCTACCCCCCACAAATCGGCTTCAATTCCGTGGTAACAATTCCCCAAGTCCGGTTTATTTTCCACTGTATCCTTTTCTATAGTCCCCGGGTTTACTCTCCCCCTTTTTGTCACTTCCCCCGGTCCCTGGTTTTATACCCAATTCGTGCCCCTTTCCATAAAATTTGACGATTTCGGGAGGTTTCGAAAAAGGAAGTTTCTTTTGGGCTCATCTCCATGGTATCACCCCCCAGTTTTCCCTGTTCAATCCCAATTTGTGCCCACCCCAAAAGTTCAATAAATCTCCCCTGGTTCCCTCTCCCAAAGCCGGCTTTTAAATTTTCCCCTGGGGACCTTCATTCCCCCTTTGTGCCCACTTTTCCCCTAACGTTTTACGATTTCGTAGGTTGGAAAAAGAGGGTACATTTTGGGTCAGTTCCAATAGTAAAAACCTCTCGTAGTCACAGGGTTTAATCACCATTTGGCTTAAATGCAGGTTCAATCACCTCTGGACCCAACTCCCCAAACCCGCTTCAAAATTCCAGGTATCCATCTCCCTATCCAGGTATTTCCCCCTAATATATTCTTCCCTAATCCCGGTTCACTCCCCCATTTTCTGTGCACTTCCCTGGCCCAGGTTTATTCCCTTGTGCCCACATAAAAAAATCTCGGTTTATTCCCCTCTTGTTTCCCAACTCCAAAAATCCCCAGCTTTTTTTCCCACTGATATTTCTTCCCTAAAAGCAGGTTCACTCCCCCTTGTGTGACATCCTGAGTCCCTTGTTCTTTTCCCCTTTTGCCCACTTAATAAAATTTTGACGATTTCGGAAAGGGTTTTGGAAAAAGAAGTACTTTTGGGCAATCTCCCGTTATCACCTCTTTTTTCCCCCGGTTCAATCCCCCTTGGTGCCCATCCCAAGTGTCAGGTTCATTCTCTTGGTGCCCAACTCCATGCCCGGCTTTAATTTCATAGTATCCCCTCATAGTCCCCGAATCACTTCTTCCTTTTTCCCCTTCCCTTTGTCCCCAAATTTCACGCCTCTTGCGTTAAAGTCCTTTGGGCCCAGGTTATTTCCCCTTGTTGCCCAATCTATATCTAGGTTTATCTCCTGGGGGACCCAAAATCCTTAATTTTCCCGGGTTCAATTCAGGCTGGTATCCATCTCCCCTTGTCCCAAGTTTAATTCCCATAAGTCCCTTTCCCACACTCACGCCCCAATGGTGTGCACTTCCACGAGTCCTGGCTAATTTTCCCCCCTTGTGCCCACTTCCCATAACTTTTGAAGATTTTTTGGGAGGGTTTTGAAAAGAGTCGTTTTCTGGTTCACTCTCAAAGGTATTATTTAGTCTCGTTTCAAAATTCGTGGTTCCACCTCATACCTATAGGTTTTCTTGGTATCCACTCCCCCATATCCCGGTTCGCTCACCACGGGGGACTTCCCTGAGTCCATTGTTTTTTTTATTGCTGTCCATCTCCCTATTTTCTTGTCAATCTCCTCCAGTGCCCAAATACCATAGTCCTGGTTCAATTCCCAGGTATTTCACTTTCCTAGACCCTGTTCCCCTATCCATTTTGTGTACTTCC
>NW_027625215.1:0-7272 GCF_034508935.2 Berghia stephanieae
AAACAAGCGAAACTTTTTTTTTAAAAATCTTTTTTTAAAAAATTTATTTTTTTTAGAAGCCTGTGAATCTGTAGGGGGTGCAATCTGTTTCATTCCCCACCATAGATTATTTTAAAAACCCCGCTTTCCCCGTACGGTACATTGAAATCGATAACACAATATTACTATCATTCTTAACGCCCCCGAAAAGAATCGGTTTGTTTTTAAATATTAAAAATTTTTGCCAAGGGACGCCTGACTACATTTTTTTAAATTCATTCTTTTTTGGCAAATAGGTTGCGTTGTGTATTGTGTTTTTCCATTCTCTTCGTTGTCATGGATCAACAGTAGTGGCTGCTGCTGGGGGTGGTGGGGGTGTGTGTGGTCTGTGTGTTGTGTTTGTGTATGTGTGTGTGTTGTGTTTAATATTTGTCACTCAATTTAAAGTGTATATTTTGTTTTTATCGAAATTCAACTTTCAGTGGTTCTATTTTTACAATTTTGGTTGTTTTTTTTTTACTTCTCATAGTGAGTGGACGTTTTTCCTGGGGGAAATTTATTTTGTAGAATTGTTTTGATAATCATCGTTTAAATGTGTGAAGGAATATGAGACTATAACATTACCGTGTCATAATTTCTGTTGAGTATCCAGGTAGATATGCCCTTTATAAATGCTCATCGCAATGTTGTTGTTGTTATTATTATTATTATTTTATTATTATTATTATTATTATTATTATTATTATTTTTATTATTTATTGTTACTATTATTATCTTATTATATATAATTATTATTTTTATTATTATTATTATTATTATTATTATTATTTATTATTTTTTATAGTTCTATTATCATTATTATTATTATTATTTTTTATTATTATTATTATTATTATTATTATTATATTATTATTATTATTATTATTATTTTTATTATTATTATTATTATTTATTTTTGTATTAGAAATTTAGTATTTTATTAATATCATAACCAATGTTAAGTAGGTAACGCAATGCCCCTGTCCCCCTTTTGGCAAGCAGAGTAGCTACTTCGTTTATTTTCCCGGGTTAGAATTAATATAATATATCCGATGGTCAAAAAACAAAAAACGCACCGCTCTTTGTCGGCTTGTATCTCGGGGCTCTTCATTAGATTGCTTTAAAATCAAAATACAAATAAAACAATATTTATAAGTAGTCTGTCAAAAAAATAATTTAACATGAATTGAGAAACAAAAAATATACAGTGAAATTTCAAAACCGTGTTCAAAATACAATATAAGAGAAAAATGACGCCACATTGCAGAGAGTAAAATGGTGGTGACTTTTAAATTTGTTGCCATTTTTAAAAATATTATTTTTGTCCACATAAACATTTTTATCATAATTCCTCCTCATCACGTAAGATATCGTCTGTATAGCAAATCGTTATCATTACTACCGCTTTACTATTATTATTGTTATATAAATTGTAATTATGCGGGTATGCGGGCTTTTAGTTGCCAAACCGCTTTCGATCGGCGCATGTTTGAATCCTTGGAAAAGGCTCTTTACTCATATTCTCTCACCGTACTCAGGTGTAAAGAGAACCTGGCCTGAAAAAGTGTTATCTCTGCCGGAAAAGAAATGTTATATCGCCTAACAGGCGTCATGTCTCGTTCTATATTTTTTCGTGTTGCTGTTGGTCACGGACCCTTTGTAAAGCGTTTTGAGCACGTTTAGTGGAAAATTTAATTATATAAGAGCTTAGTGGATAATGAAATTATATAAGGGCCTTAAGTGTGTGTAATGTTAATAGTGCTTTCGAGGGAAAATATTATTTATTTGAGGTGTGTTTTAGCACTAAAAAACATTACGTTTTAAATAGCATCTTATCTTCTTCTTGAGTCATTAAATTGTTGATGAAGATTAGGAACCTGGGAAAACCAGAATAAAATTATAGCCTGTTGTAACGTAAACAGCATCTGTAAAAATAAACGAGGGACAGTTCTAATTTTTTTTAAATCGCTGTGAATAGATAATATACGTAATTATCCATTTAGACACACCACACACGAACACACAGAGACACATTCATATAGACACACACACAGACATACATAGTCTCATATATATATATATATATATATTATATATATATATATATATATATTATATAATTATATATATATATATATATATATATATGTATGTATATATATATATTTACCGATCCTTTAATATTAAAGTCGAGCACTTTTATTTCGCGGGTTTTTGTTATATACCTCTTTTAGTCCTAGATATATATTATATATATATATATATATATTATATATATATTATTATATAATATATATATATATATATATATATATATATATTTATAAATCACCAATTCATTTGTGAGCCTGTGTCGAAACAAGAGCTCTCCCCATCATATTCTAACATCTTTCCCTTTATTACCAGATCATGTCGTATTTACTATTTGTTTGAACTTGCTTTTGAGAAAAGGTGATTTACTATCCATTTAGAACTATTTTAAGACGATGTTAAAAATATATATAAATAGAAATCAATTACGCCACTATTTAATAAGTTATGGGGTTCCTGGTAGTTCAGTTGATATAGCACTTGCTTCACAGGCCAACGAAAATCAATCCTGATGCAGTCGAGATTTATTTATGACCACACTGTCTACTTGGCAGTAATTAGGTAGCTGGATCTGTTAGATCTAGTGGAAAGTACTTTGCGATAGACTACCGTCCTATCAAAAGGATAGCAAATGCTATTGTCCGATTAACACTTTAGAAACCGAGGTACACCTGGGCTCTTTGGGCAAATCTAAATATTATAAAATTATTTTTTAAAAGGTTTATATGTGAGAAATTTTCAAAACGTTTTTATTATTATTAAGGGCAATTCTGTCATCAGTTGAGTCAAACGATCATTTATAAAATATGCTAGGGGCATAATGATGATAGGCCACATTGGACGTTGATCATCGCCATCTGGCTGCCCTGTTGCCAGACTTATTTGTACGCTCCTTGAGACTGATTTTGGTCGTTTATGGCTCAAAAGCTTCGTCTCAATCGTTATTAATGTACGTAATACATTAGTATTATAATTAAAATAGATGAATGTCTGTTCTTAACAACTTTATTTTTCCTCAAATAGTGTGGGTTCTTCATTCCTTTTTTTTTTTTTTTTTTTTTGTTTTTTTTGTTTTTGTTTTTTTTTGTTTAAAAGGTAGAAGTAAAATTTTAGCGTAATAATTTTAGAGTAATTTAGATAAATAATTGCTCACCGCCATTGATAAAGTTCAATTCTTTTACAGACTATTTAAAACCTGTTTTAATATGAGATCCAGTTACCCATTAGCGAAGGACATAAATGTCAAAAACAGATGTTGTTCATCTGAAAAGAGGGAGGAGAAGGGGGGGGGGGGGGGGGTGGGTATTTATATATTACGTGCCTACACATGTGATAAATATGAGTCAAATTCTCTTTAGCAGGTTAGAATAGCCTGTTAAAGCAACCTAAGTGTCTTAGTTACTATTTTAGCACACAAAGGGGGAAAGAACGATATATATTATAATATATAATATATATATATATATATATATATATATATAGAGAGAGAGAGAGAGAGAGAGAGAGAGAGAGAGGGGGGAGGGGGCGGGAGAGAGTGGGATGGGAGAGCGAAAGATAGACAGATAGAGAGAGACTGAGAGAGAGAGAGGGGGGGGGAGAGATAGAGAGAGAGAGAGAGAGGGGGTGGGAGAGCGAAAGATAGACGATAGGGAAGATGTGTGTGTGTGGGTGTGGTGGTGTGTGAGAGAGAGAGAGAGAGAGAGAGAGGAAATATATATATATATAATATATATATATATAAAATTAAAATGTAAATTTTACTCCTTTTTTTTTTGGCCGGACGATGTTTCTGTGTTTTTTACACTTCTCGGGGCGAAATCCATTGTAAACATTATTTTTGGCCGGACGACTCGTTTGTGTTTTATACACTTCATCGTGGGCGTAATCCATTGTAAACAATGGATACAATGGATTACGCCGACTGATAAAGTGTAAAAAAACCAGAAACGAATCGTCTGGGCCAAAAAAATGGGGTTTAAAATTTACATTATTATTAGCTCTAACCCCATTATCGAGATTTTCGTAACTACAAGTACCCACCAACCTCATAAATATATATTAATATAAAAATATATAAAAATATTAAATATAATATATAAAAAAATATTATATATAGAGAGGAGAGAGAGAGAGAGAGAGAGGAGAGAGAAAGAAAAAGAGAGAGAGAAAGGAGGGGAAGAGAGAGAGGGGAGTGAGGGAGAAAGAGAGAGCTAGTGAGCATTTTACTAAAATGCATATCTTAATCAATTTGCACAAAATGTGGCACCTAATTATTCGCATAAAATAAAATCTATAAAATGCTGTTCGTTTCTTTGATTGAAATACTGTTAACAGAGTATGTTCGAGTTCTCAATTATGGGATTGTAAGATCTTTTAATGGGTCATAATTGATCATTTTAATTTATTTTATATATTTTATATAATGATAAATTCGTGTCAGGCGCTTAATCTCTTATCAATAATAAAAAAAAAACGAAAAAAAAAAACTACTTTCCTTCAAATCTCAAAAGGCATCAAACTTTTAAAGTAGGCCATATAGAACCAAATTGATGATACTTTAAAAATCGACTAATGGGCGCCCTTTTGTAGCACTCTTACAATATTCGGGCTCTGCCAAAAGTCAGGTGCCAATTGACAACTGATTTAGTTCAAATTGTTTGTATAATGCTTTTTAATATTTTTTTTAAATGAGCTTTTTTGTAGGGCAGTATCCACTAAGCGTGCTCAAACTGCTTTTTAAGGGTCCCTGATTAGCCGCAACATGAATAGCATTTCTTTGTAGACTGCTATATATTTTATGAATATTTCATTATATTGGTGTTTTTATTTTCTTTTTAATTAGCTTCGTATTCTCATCAATTAGTTCATGACAGTGTATAAATCTGTGCTAATATAACGATGAATGATGTGTAAAACTATGATAATTTTTCCCTTCAGAAAACCCAATAAAGTATATCTTATCTTAACATGTAAGACGAGACACGACGCCTGTTAGGCGATAATCTTACAATTTTTCCGACAGAGATAACGCTGTTAAAAGGGCCCGGTACTCATTTTATACCTGCTTACGTTGAGAGAATGTGAGTTTAAAGAGCCTTTTCCAAGGACTCAACTATGCGCCGAGCAAGGCTCGAGCCCAAGACCTTCCGATCCGAAAAGCGAGTGTCATACCACAAGACCACATAGCTGCTCTTTTACCGTAACAATACACCGTCAGGCCAGGCTCTTGCCACCAATTTTCTCCCACCCAATCAATAATTCATAGTCCCGTTACCTCTTTTCTTTATGTACCGTTGAACCACCGGTCTTGATAGCCAGGCTTCCAACCACAGGAATAGAGAAAACATAGAGAAAAATTTAAAGTTTTTTTAAGAATTGTTCACGACTTGTCAACACCCGTGTTGTGTTGGGGCGTGGGGAGATTGTAATACGGTTGTAAATTATTTTGTTTGGGTAGGATGTTTTGGGAAAAGAAGGGGGGGTGGGGGGGGGGGGGGGGGGGGGGTTAGTTGATAATTTCATATTATTTCGAAATCGATAACCATTGTGGCTCCAAACTGCAAGCGTCTCATAATGTCAAGGCACAGATTGCTAAAAAATAATTGTTATTGATCCTCACTCACCCACACTAAAAACCCTACACGCATACTCCAAACACAATTCAGAAAGAAAAGAAAGAAAGAGATAGATAGATAGATATAGATAGATAGATAGATAGATAGATAGATAGATAGATAGATTTTAGATAGATAGGGATAGATAGAAGGAGAAGAAGAAGAGGAGGAGGAGGAGGAGGAAGGAGGAGGAGGAAGAGGAGGAGGAATCTGTTATAGATAGTTCGAAGATGACGTCACTCAGGTCTTTGTTATTGTTTTTTTTTGCCATCCGCGTTTATGAGTAATGCTCACTGAACTGTTTTAACCTATTTATAAACGTTCATGGATTGACACAGTTTTGTTTGTTGGTTCGTTATACTTCCGGATAGCAATGTTATGAGTTTCTTCGCCAAGCGCATACTATCTATAGATAGAATGCGCTTGGCCAAGGAATTCACAACATTGCCATCCGGAAGTATAACGGACCAACACACAAACTCTGTGTAACCATGAACTTTTATAGTCTGGGTTAATACAGTTTAGTGAGAACAACTCACAAACGCGGATGGCAAAAACAATAACAAAGGCCTGAGTGACGTCATCTGCATACTATCTATAGATAGTATGCGCTGAGATAGTATGCGCTTGGCGAAGAAACTCATAACATTGCCATCCTGAAGTATAACGGACCAACAAACAAAACTGTGTATATCCATGAACGTTTATAGTCAGATTAATACAGTTCATTGAGCATTACTCATAAACGCGGATGGCAAAAAACAATAACAAAGACCTGAGTGACGTCATCTTCGAACTTTCTATACTCACCACACACACAAAAATGAAAACAAAAAGAAACCCTCAGCATCGAACCGTAGCCTCGTTACTTATAGATAGTATGCGCTTGGCGAAGAAACTCATAACATTGCCATCCGGAAGTATAACAGACCAACACACAAACTGTGTGTATCCATGAACGTTTATAGTCGGGTTAATACAGTTCAGTGAGCATTACTCATAAACTCGGATGGCAAAACACAATAACAAAGACCTGAGTGACGTCATCTTCGAACTATCTTTGGCCGCAAAAGAAAACAAATCGTGAGTTGTACTCAATAGCTCAACCAATGGGAGCATTTGTTTTCTTGAGCACTAGATACTAACAACTCACTAGACGCTGCACAAACAAACAAAAAATGACGTCAAAATATAAGCCCGAGAGGGTTCTTGTGTAAGGCTATAAGTTAACGATGGCGACTCTAGGCGTAGCCATCGTAAAATTGTAGTCTGACACTGACAAAAAATGACGTCAAAATGCCAGTCTTTTGCCACAAAAGAAAACAAATCGTGAGTTGTATTCACCAATGAAATAACTTGTTTCCTTGAGATCTTCTAACGACAACTCAACTAAAGCTACACAAACCTAAAAAATGACGTCAAACTAGAGGGTCCCTGTGTCAGGCTATATTATGTTAACGATGGCTACGCTCTAGGACCCACTTGGACTTATATTTACGTCATTTATGATCTTTTGCACCAAGCGTAACCATCGTTAAAATATACTGAA
>NW_027625216.1:0-7278 GCF_034508935.2 Berghia stephanieae
AAAAAAAAAAAAAAAAAAACCTATGGACCTTTGCATTACCTTCAAAACTTCACAATACAAAAGGGGCAGAAACCCAAAAAAAATTGTCAAATTAAGAAATTAAGGTCGCTCTGGGTTTTTTTAAATGTTTTTTTTATATTGGAAAAAAGAAAAAATAAAGCAGACAAAAAACCATGGGGGGCCTTCCGAAAGCTCCTAAGGTTAAGGGAAACAACCAAAAAATTCCCCAACCCAAAAAAAAAAACCTAGTCCTTTAACTCCCTTTTAAAAAAAAACCCTTTCACCCTTTTCTAAGATTTATAAAAAAACTCTAAAGAAAAAAATAACCCCAGAAGCTTTGTACACCTTTAAAAACTTCACAAAACAAAAGGGCTAAACCAGAATAAAAAAAAGGTCAAATGGAAAAAATTTAAAAATTTCACAAATCTAAAAATTTGTTCTGAATTTTTTAAAAAGTTTTTAAGAAAAAATTAAATAAAAAAACAATGACAAAAAAACCACGCAAAAATACAAAATTAAAAGAAATGCAGCGCTGGGCTTTCGGAAGGTCTCCCCATGGGAATTAAAATGAGCTTTCGGAAGGGCCCCCCTTCCAAAAAAAAAAAAAAAAAAAAGTACATTGTCCCGAACAACAAAATTTGTTTTAAAAATACTGATTTCAAAAAACCTTTTTGGAAATTTTGAAATAAGTGACCCCAAAAATTGCCCGGGGAAATAGAAAAAGATTTTTTCAGAGATAAAAAAACTTTTTGGGTTTTTTCGTTTTTGACTCTCGTTGACAGTCACAGTTCAATTTCAACCAATTTTTTTTTCCCCCTGTGGGAGTGTGTGTCATTTTGGGTTGGGGGACGTTTAGGCTTTATCTCCGTTTTTTTTACCATTTGTTAAATGAATTTTGTGTGATGCGGGGTTTCGGTTTTTTTTTTTTTTTTAGTTGTTTTTTTTTTTTGTAACTGTTTGGATTTTTTTTTAAAAAAAAAAAAAAGGGGGGGGGGGGGGGGGGGGGGGGGGGGGGGGTGGGGGGGGGGGGGGGGGGGGGGGGGGGGAAAAATTGGGGGGTTTGGGGGGGTTTTTTTTTTTTTAGAACAAAATTCTTCATTAAAATTTTGGTAGGGGAAGGATTTTTGATTTGGATAACCCCTCTTCCTTTCTTTTTTCTCCCCTCTCCCCCTCTCTCTCCCCCTCCTTTTCTCCCCCCCTCTTTTCCCCCTCCCCTTCTCTTTTTTCTATCTATTTAAATTTTCTACCCTCTCTATTATTATCTATCTATCTTTTTCTCTCTCACTCTCTTTCTATCTATCTCTCTCTCACCCATCTCCCCTCTTCTTCTTCCCCCCCCTCTCTTCTCTTTTCTCCCTCTTCTCTCTTGATAAATAAAAAAGCCCTCCCTTTTCTTTAAGAGGAAATTAAGGGGGGGGGGAGTAAATGGTGGGGGGGCCGGGGGGGGGGGGGGGGGTGGACAAATTTTTTTTTCATGATCCATACTTTTAAACAAAATTGTAGTTTTTTGAAAAGGGCGTGGCAGGCGGGGTTTTTGTTTAAAACTCTCTCTCTCTCCCTCTTCTTCTCTTCTCTATAAAATATTTTAAAAATATAATATATATATAAAATTTTAAATAAAAAATATTTCCTCCTCTCACTATCCATTATTCTATCACCCTCCTTCACTATCTCTTCCCCTCTCTCTCTCTCTCTCTCTCTTCTCCTCTCCCCCCTCTTTTCTTTTTCCTCTCTCTTTTCCCTTTTTGATAAAAAAAATGCCATACCCTTTTTTTTAATGAGGAATTCAAAAACCCGTTGGCAAAATTTGTTGTTCAGTCCAATCTTTTGAACAAAAAGCTAGTATTATTTAGGCGTGCGGAGGATTTTTGTTTTTAACATCTCTCTCTCTCTCTCCCCCCTCCCCTCTCTCTCTTCTCCCTCCTCTTATATATCTACTATCCATCTCTATCTACTTCAACCTCTTCTATTTTATCTCCCACTCCACTCTCTTATCACTGTCTTCTTCTCTCCCCTCTCTCCTATCTACTTCCCTTTCCCCCTCCCTTTTCCCTATCTCTCCCTCCTCCCCCCTCTTCTCTACCTATTATTTCCTCTCTCTTCATCTATTATTTCTTCTATCTTTTATAATCATCTTCATCTACTATCTATCTATTTCTTTCTCCTTTTTAAAAAAAAAAAAACTATCTATTTTATCTATTTCTCTCCACCTCCCATTATCCTCTACTCTCTCTCACTCTCTCTCTACTATCTTTTCCCTCTCTCATTCTTCTCCCCTCTCTCTTTTCTCCCCTTTTTAAAAAAATATCCATACCTCTTTTTTTTTAAGAGGAATTCTAAACCCGTATGGCAAATTTTGTTTTCATGATCCAATACTTTGAACAAAATTGCTAGTCTTATTGTATGGTCAGTGGCAGGACGGATTGTGATTTTGATACATCTCTCTCTCTCTCTCCTCTCTTCTCTCTCTCTCTCTCTCTGTCTGTCTCTCTCTCTATCTCTCTCTATCTATCTATCTATCTATCTATCTATCTATCTATCTATCTATCTATCTCACTCTCTCTCTCTACCTATCTATCTATCTATCTATCTCTCTATCTATCCATCTATCTCTCTCTCTCTCACTCTCTCTCTCTATCTATCTATCTATCTCTCTCTCTCTCTCTCTCTCTCTCTCTCTCTCTCTCTCTCTTGATAAATAAAAATATGCCATACCTCTTTACTTTAATGAGGAATTTCCAATCCCGTGTGGAAAAGTAGGGATATTAACACTAGTAATTTTACATTTAAAAATGGGGAGGGAGGAGGGCGGACAAAATTTTTTGTTTATGATCCAATACTTTAAGAACAAAATTGCTAGTCATTATTGTATGGTCGGTACCAGGACGATTTGTGATTTTGAAACTTCTCTCTCTCTCTCTCTCTCTCTCTCTCTCTCTCTTCTCTCTCTCTCTCTCTCTCTCTCTTTCTCTCTTCTCTCTCTCTCTCCCTCTCTCTCTCTCTCTCTATCTATCTCTCTTTCTATCTATCTATCTCACTCTCTCTATCTATCTACTATCTATTATCTACTATCATCTATCTATCTATCTACTACATCTATCTCCTCACTCACTCTCTCTCTCTATCTATCCATCTATTTCTCTCACCTCTATCATCTCTTATTCTCTCTCTCTCTCTCTTCCTCTCTCTTCCTCTCTCTCTCTCTCTCTCTCTCTCCTCTATTTATCCTTGATAAATGTAAAATATGCATACTCTTTACTTTATTGAGGATTTCTAAGTCCCTTGTGGAAAGTAGGGGTATTAACACTAGTAATTTCATGGAAAGGGGGGGGGGGGGGGGGTCGGAAAATTTTTGGGTTCATGATCCAATACTTTTAGAACAAAATTGCTAGCAATATTTATGGTCGGTGGCAGGACGATTGTGATTTTGATACATCTCTTCTTTTCTCCTCCTCTCTCTCTCTCGCTCTCTCTCTCTCTCCCTCTCTCTCTCTTCTTTCTCTCTCTCTCTCCTCTGATGAATGTAAAATATGCCAAACCTTTTTACTTTAATGAGGAATTCAAGTCCCGTGTGGAAAAGTAGGGAGTATTAACACTAATTCACTCCTTTTATATAAGTACCATGTTTGTTGTGTGTCCTTTTATAGCCTCTTCTAATTCAAGAGACTCAAAATTTAATTTGATTTGACATACCCACCATACAGCCTGTTATCGTCGTTACCTAGTTTTTAACGATGTTATCATCAGGAATGGTATGTCTAAAAACCCTGTCCTAAATGCCTTAGAGTTTGTAGTTATATCTGCATCTTTGTCAACGTGCCCTCTACCCACCATACAAAATTTTGATTGGCTGTTCAAATTGTTGTGGGTAGATAAAGATCTGAAAAGGTTTGTGTGACACAGTGCAAGACAAAGCAAAAGAGAAAAAGACAAGGAAAAAGCACCCCAAAACAATCAGCTGCATTGACTAGGATCGAACCTCATATCTCCTGATTACCGATCATACGTGCTAACTATTAACACCACCGATAGTTGGGACGATGAAATGCCCATATATTCACAAGGATACGCGTTTCCGCTGTAAACCATCGCTTGTATATATTATATATATATATATATAATATAATAATTTATATATATTATATATATATATATAAATATATATATATATATATATTATAATTAAAGAAAAACATTAAGCATGATAGGACGAAGAGGAAGGTATCAGAATAGCTCCATTTTTATTTTTGAAAATATCGAAGAGACAAATTAAGGAGCAGGCACTGGTATCAGATAAAGATCTAGAAAAGTGTGTATGATACAATGCCACACAAAGCAAGAAATAAAAATCACTTCCACGAATTCACCATGTTCAGTGAGCTTGCAATACCTCAGCAGACTTCACACTTCCAATTTGCACACCAAAGGTCATGTTAAGAGCGTTTGTACTACCATCACTGTCTATGAACATGTTTTCATTCTTACCAGGGTCGACTGATGGTAATGTGTGTCAAGTACCTTAGCCAAGGACACAATGACATGGCCAGTAATTTTGTCGCCCATTTGCTTGCTAATCAAGCCTAATGTTGCTGGTCTCTATTACAAGACATTAAATGATTGGAAATGGACTGGGATGTTGGTGCCGCCGGGGGGCGGGGGAGGGAGGGGGTGCATCAAATCTGATCTGTGCCTCTTTCCTTTTCTTTTTTATTTATTTATTTTTTTTTTTTTTTGGACATTCAATCCAAATGTTCGCATTTGGGTCATGTCTCAAACCTGAGCGATTTTATAGAGCCATTAAAACTCTTCATAATTGACTTTTTAAATTAACATAATGGCAAAATTCACAAGTTGTTCGTATGTAAATCGAACATCTAAACCTGGCAGCTCGTCGTTGGACTTTTTCTGGTTCTTCTGTTTTGGCATAATGAAACGGGTCCAAACCAAACTGTCATATTCCAAGAAGCGTAGGGTTTTATTAGCTATATTGGTGGTGTTTGTTATAATATTATGTTTCTTCCATTTGTATGTATATATATATATATATATATATGTGTGTGTGTGTGTGTGTGTGTGTGTGTGTGTGTGTGTGAGTGTGTGTGTATAATGTCCGAATCTGCAGTCTGTAATGTTTTTTACTGATGGTCAACGCGAAGCGCTTCGAAGCTTCGGCATAAGCGCTATATAAATGTACTTTTATTATTATTATTATTATTATTATTATTATTATTATTATTATTATTATTATTATTATTATTATTATTATTATTATTTCATGCTTGATTCCAATGTCACACCCAAATATTTTGTATCCTTTGTGCGTTGAAGTGTTTCATTGTGGATGATTTTTTGGTCTCGATGGGTTTGTTGCCTGTTGGTTATTTGCATAAACTGACCCTTTTTGAGAATGGAATTCCATTTTCTATCTTCTCTCCCTAATTTGCAACGTATTAAAGTCGCCCTGTAGTAGGGTAGCATCATCTGAAGTGTTACTCGTTCTGTAGAGCAGACTGTTGTAGCTGCGTCTCATTGTTTAACCCTTCTACCGAACTTAATACCTAGCAGGGACACTGAAACCAACCACCCTTACCAGCAGTTTATAGGCTTTTATGAATAGCACTACTACAACTACTACTACTACTACTACTACTACTACTACTACTTACTATACTACTACTCTACTACTACTACTATACTACTCACTGTATATTATTATTATTTATTATTATTAATTTATTTATTATATTATTATTATTATTATTATTATTGTTATTATTATTATTATTATTATTATTATTATTATTATTATTATTATTATTTTTTATTATTATTATTATTATTATTATTATATTTTAAATTTAAAATTGGCCTATAAGGTTTTTGGTATTACACTCGCTTCAAATCGGAAGATCCTGGGTTTTGGCCTCGCTCGGCGCATAGTTATTCCTTAAAAAGGGCTTTTTAAACTCACATTCTATCCCCAAATCTGAAGTTAAAAAAACTGAGTAGGACCTGGGCGTCTCTGTCAGAAAAAAAAAATTGAAAATATCCCTAACAGGTTTCATGTCTCGTTCTTCATTTTACGTGTTGCTGTTGACGGGAGACCTTTGTTAAGCGCTTTTAGCACGTTTAATGGATATTGCTCTCCATTAATTTAAAGCTGACTATTACTCTTACTTATAATGCCAGGTTCAGGCGAGGTTTGTTGGGACAATCAATAACGACTTTATACTTGGTGAAATTGTTCTAATTCCCAAACTGCATAGGTAATTAAGATGAGAAATCTTCTAAACTTTAAAAAAAAATGCACAATTTAATTAGTTTAGCACTTCGTTATGATAGTTAAATTTAAATTAATCCACAAAAGTAACATTGATCAAAATAATTGCCCCGCATTCATTACAATAATATGAGTCCGGAGCAAGGATTACTATACTGAGTATAGTTGTCCTTGGTCCGGAGATAAACGAAACAAAAACGAACAAACAAAACAAAAACCAATATTAAAAAAAGAAGAAGAAGAAAAGGACAACTTTATAGTTATAGAGTCTTGAATATGTTCAAGGGAGCGTCCGAGAGAGAGAGAGAGAGAGGAGAGAGGGGGGGAGAGAGAGAGAGAGAGAGAGAGGAGAGAAGAGAGAGAAAAGGAAGAGAGGAAGAAGAGAGAGAGAGAGAGAGAGAGAGAGAGAGAGGTGACTGCCTGCTTCGAAGCTACTTACTCGCTTGATTTGTTATGGACTCCTATCCTTATTTATAAGGTTATGGGTTTGGTTTCGGCAATAAAGGCGTTATAAAACATTGATGTCATTTTAGGGGTAGAAGAAAGGAAGAAAATGGGATATCAGTTATATTAAACGTAAGTAAAAAAAATAAGGCAAAGGGAAGTGGTTAAAAAACGGAACAGATGTAGATTCCAATAGCGGACCATCTGTGTACCTACTTAGTTTGAGATCATCTAAAAATCTCATCCAGACTCAAGCACAGGATTCAACAAAAACAGATAGACTCAATTGCTTACATTAAGAACCCCAAAAAGTATTTTTAAAAAAACAACACTCCTAAAAAAGAGGTAACTTACAAGGGAAAAAAAACATCACCCATAAACTAACTATGACATTTGACGCCCCCCCCCCCTCACTTTAAAGGCTCGGACAAAACAAAGAATTTTAATTTTTTCCCAAAACAAAGGAAGTTTTAAAAAATTTTGGGGATGGGATGGGGGGAAAAACAATTTTTCTCCCGTCCGGGTTTGGGGGGGGGGGGGGGGGGGGGGGGGGG
>NW_027625217.1:0-7274 GCF_034508935.2 Berghia stephanieae
TACATACATACTTTTCATACATACAACAACAACATACAACATATTTTCAACTCCCCGACATACATACATACATACATAAGTACATACATACATACATTTTAAAAATATTTTCATACAAAACCCTACATACAACATACCATACTACAAACATTCTTACAACATACTTTTCATACAAACAAAACCCTACATACAGACAAAAAGGAAAAATACAAACATACCATACAAAAAACATACATACCAAAACCCCTACATACTTAAAAAATACATACATACATACTTTTCAATAATTCCCTACAGACTTAATTTTTAAAACATACCCCCCATAAAAACTTTTCATACTTCCCCTACATACATACAAAAAAAACCCCTACATACAGACAACATACATACATCCCAACCTACTTCTTTTTCATGAAATAAAAAAATCATACATCCCCAAAAACAGACAACATACTACATACATACTAATACAAAACATACAAAAAATTACATCCCCTAAAAATTAAAATAAAAAATTCCCCTAACAAAACATACATCCCAAAACCCAAATTCATCCCCTTCCCCTACAAACTTTTCTTTTCATACATACCTAAAATACATAAAAACATATTTCCCCAAAATACAAAAAACATATTTTTTAAACATACATACATCCCCTCACAAACCCTTAACCCCCAGAAAAACATTTATCCCCCAAAAACCCCAAACCCCCCAAAACCCCAAAAAAACCAAAAACCCAAAAAAACCCCCTCCCAAACCCAAAAAAAAACCCCCCAACCCGCCCCCCCAGCCCCCCCAAAAAAGAAAGCCAAACCCCCCAAAAAAAAAAACCCCCCCCCCCCCCCCTTTTAATACACCCCCAAAAAAACCCCCCCAACACCTTTCACCATAGAAAACATTCCATAAAAAAAGGCCGAAACCCCCCCCTTTTTTTCCCCCAGGGTAGCTTTCCCCCAAACCCCCCCGAATTTAAAAACCCCTTTCCCAAAATTTTTTCCCCTACGGGAAAAAATTTTAGATTTTTCCGTTTTTTTAAAAAAATTTCCCTTTAAATATGGTTTTTTAAAAACCGGGGAAAATTTTTCCCTTTTCCCCTTTTTTAAAAAATTCCTTTTTTAAGGGGGGGCCGAAGGGTTTCCCCATGAAATTTTTTTTTCTTTACATAAAAAAAACCAAAAAAAAGGAAAAAAACAAAAAAATAATCCGGGGCTTTTGGGCAACAGGGGAAAAAAGAAGGGGGGTTTTTTATCGTAAATTTTCGGGGTTTCTTTCCCCCGAGTAATAGCAAAAAAAAATTTTTGAAAAGAAATAATCTATTTTCCCCAAAATTTAAATTGGGGAAAAGGGGAAATTTTGGGGGGTTTTGGGGGAGTGGGGGAATTTTTAAAATTTTTTTTTTAAAAAGCCCCAAAAATGGGTAAAAGGTTTTTTGGGTTTGGGAAAAATATTTTTTTTTATATTACATATAAAAGAAACCGGGGCGTTTTTTTAAAAAGGGGGGTATTTTTTTTTTAATTTTAAAAATTAAAAACCCAAGGGGGGAAAAAAGGGGGGGTTTTTTAAAAAAATAAAAAAAATTTTAAAGGAAAAAAAATTTGTCTTGGAGGGGTTTTCAATTGCCCCTTCGGATTTGGGGAAAAGATCGTTTTTTCCTATAGTAAAAATTTTTGAGGCTATGGGGGGTTGTATATACACCCCCCATTCGGATGGGGGGCCCCCTTGGTTGGGGGCCCCCCCTTGCCAAAGCTGTTTCCCTTTGGGAAAAAGGGCCCCTTTTTTAAAAAATTTTTTTTACTCTACTCGTGTGAAAAAAATTGTATGGGGACCTTCGTTAACGGGGGTTTGGTTGTAAAAAAAAAAAAAAAAATATCCCCCCAAAAAAGGGGTAAAAATTTCCCCGACCAAAATGTTTTTCCTGAGGGTTTTGGGCCGGGGGGCCCCCCGTAAAGCGCTTTGATATTTTTAGGGGTTTTTCCCTTAAAAGCTCAATTTTTTGTTCTTTCTTCCATTTTTTTTTTTAAAAACCCCCCAAAAAAAAGGGAAAAAATAATTTAAGTGGGTTTTTATGTTTATTTTTATGGTGCGTGAAATGATTTTATGTAGAGGCGCCTTATTAATGTCGACGGGGGAGTAGTATTGACAATTTAAAATTTTTTTGAAAATGATGTCAATAAAAAATTTTTCCCCCCTAATGTGAGAGTTCAGTTTTTTTTTTTTCACCATTATTTCTTATGGGTTTTAAAAATTTACAAATTTTTGTTTAATTTTTCAATTAATTAGACTCTACGTCCCCCCCAAATTTTTTCCCCCCCCCAAAAATAGAGACATTTTTCTGGGGTTTTCCCCAAAAATTTGGGAAAAAAAAAAATTTAAAAAAAAAAGCAGGTTTCAAGTAATTTTTTAAAAAATTTTTAAACTATCATTAACAAAAAACAAAATTTTAAAAAAAAAATTACCTTTTGGGCTTTTTTCCCCCCTTTGGGGGCCCATAAATTTTTTCCCCCCGGGAAAAAAGTCCCCCCCCAAAAACCCCCCCGGGGGGAAAAGAACTCGGGAAAAAACCCGGTGGTATATTTGGGGGTTTTGGGGGGGAGTTAAAAAAAGCCAGGGGTTTTTCCCTTTTTTCCCAAAGGGGGCCCCTAATTAAAAAAAAACAAGAAAAAACCTTAAAATTTTTTTGGGAAAAAATTTAAACTGGGGTGACTGATTCACTTGTGTTGTTTTGTTGTTGGGTATAAACCCGGGGGGGGAAGTAACAGTGGGGAAAAAAAGAAACCCCGGTATTGTACGACTTTCTTTCTTAACAAATCGTAGATTATTTGCTTATCTTGAAAACCCCCTAGTTCAACTGTACATATATACAGGTCTACATCCAAAGTTTTAACCTTTGTTTAACATTGTAATTGGGCAACATTTTGCGTGTTTTTTTATATTTCATTACAACAAAGAGCCTATAAGGAATTGGGTTTTTAGACCTGCAAATAGGTGCACCTAAATCTAGTTGTATCTAGTTTTTTTTTCTTACAATGTTATTAAAGACACATGAGATTTTAACTTATTCTGTTATTTTATTTAGGTTTTAAAAAAAAATAATTATCGTTAATAAATTTTTAAAAATAAACAGTTAAGTTTTAAGGGCCTAAAATGAGTGTTGTTTTTGAATACAGTTTGTATTGATTTCCAATTCCCTTGTATTTTTTTTCCAAAATTAGTCCTTTCACTTTATTTCATGTCCTTTTCAAAAGAAACTGCATTAAAACAGTTCCTCCCCCCCTTTCCTTTTGTTTGACTTTAAAAATTTTTGCACACCCCTTTTTTAAATAAACTATTTTTTCTTTTTTTAAAAAATAATAATAATAATTTTTTTAAAATAATAATAATAAAAAAAATAATAATAATAATAAAAATAAAAAATAATAATTATTTAATAAAATTTAAAAATTAATAAAAAATAATAATAATAATAAAAATGCGAAAACCTTTTTTATAGCGCTATAACCCCCAAAAACACCAGAACCCCTAAGCGCTTAAATTACAAAAAACTTTGGCTGAAACATACTCATTCACACACCCAAACACACACACACACACACACACACACATACACACACACACACAAAACAACACACAACACAAACCAAACCTATCTTACTTCTCATACCATCACTAAAATCGAAAAAAAATATGGGTTTTTAAACAACGTTTAAAAAAGACAAAGATTCTTTTTCACGAATGCCTGCGTAAGGCTTCCAAATAAGGTTCGAAATGAGAAAAGGATTCATTCCAGCTTTTTTTTCCGAATTCGGGGGACAACTAGTTTTGTGGAATCACGGCCGAACGTAAGGGGGGGGGGTTTTGAATATCTTTAAATTTGTTCTAAAAAGTAGGAAGGGGCGTACCTTCAAGACAACGAACACAAAAACAAAAAGCTTTGATTTAATTCTTTTTCCAACAGGCACCCAAAAGGGCTGAAGAGAGGTCCGGCAAGCGCACCTACGCTTCTGAATATGTCGGGCAGCGCTTTTTGGGGGACAATCTAAAGGGGACGTTTCAGATGTATGCGAAACGCCAAAACAACAGAGCATTACAAAATCCAATTTTGATAGTACAGGGACACAACCAGGTGTTTGGGTAAATCCCAGATATAAACCCGCCCTAATAAAAGCAATCTTTTTTAGTTGGAAAAAAAAGGATCAAACCCAAATTATTAACCCTGATGCTCCATCGACAGTCCAGAGTCAAGAATGTGCCAAGGTTTTTCATTTTTGCCCAAAAATTTAAATGAGACATCCCCCACTTCAAATCGTTTCTTTTTTCCATTTCCCTGTTCCCCACATACCCACCCCGTCTTATCATATTCAGTTTCAGTCGTTCTATTCTATTTCAACACTTTGGATCAATTTTTACTATTGGCGTACTTCTTGAAAACTTTTTCGTATTGGAAACGAGTAAAATTTGCGTATCATCAGCGTATTGTGGTAAGACGACCAAACTTCTGATGTTTTTTAGACAGAGGGCCAACGTAAAAAAACAAAAAGAACGGGCCCAAAAGTCTAAACCCCGGGGGAACCCCCACAATCAAGAAAGTTTTCCCCCGACTATTTTATCCACCGTAATAATCGTTTACGATTAAACAAATATGACCTAAACCAATCAAGCGCTGCACCAGAAGCCATAAGTAATTTCAAGACGTTTGAGAAGAAGATTGTGATATCAATAGTATCAAAAGCAGACGATGGTCAAACAAACACAAAAAACATGAACCATTGTCTATAACAGAGAGAATCATTAACAACCCCAACAAGTGCGGTTTCCCTCAATGATTTGCCTTTAACAGACGAAAATTTTTTTCAAGGGCAATTATTTTTTAAAGAGACAGTTTGTTTTAAAAAACTTTTTAAGACTTGAGAGAAAAGGAAGATTAAGAAGGGCATAGTTTTTTTAGTTCTCTTTATCGAGATCAGTTTTTTTTTTCAAAAGGGGTTTGACATGAGCAAATTTGAAATTCTGGTACAGCACCGACTGCAAGAATTATTAAAAATACATGTAAAGTTTTAAAATTACATCAATGCTTTTTTTTTAAAAAGGAGTATTTAAGGGTCTAAATCACAACTTTTTGTTGGAGACGACATAAAGCAATCACATAAGTCAGCTTTTGTAATCATTGAAAAAAGTGTTAACGAAATCACCTGAAACGTGTCAAATGTTGTTTGGATCGATTCAGACGAGAGTTTTTTTGATGGTTCCTTTTTTCTTAAAATATTGACCAAAACGAGTTGGCAATTGCACGATCGATTAAAGAGGGAAGAGCTGGGTTGCGTTGTTTTTCCCAGCAGTTTTCCCTTGGTCAAAGGAAAGAAATTTTTTGAACGTCCCATGTTTTTGAGGCTTTCTTTAAAATTCTTTTTTTGGCCCGAAAAATTTCGGCTTTTGCATTTTCTTTCGCCCGCCCCCGGCAATCCATTCAATTTTTTTTCGGTATTATACCAGGGTGCTTGACGTCTCATTTTCCTGCTCTAGTTGTTAAGGGAGCATGCTTGTCCACCGTCCCAAAAAATTGACTCTGGAGACCATTGCCCCCTTTTTAAATTTTAACGTTATGGTAAACGTTTTGTTTAAAAATTTTCATTTTTATATTCTTAAAATTTACGAGAATTATCATCTTTTTACTTCGGCTTCATTGGAAAATAAAACGCAAAACACAATTAAATGATGGTCAGAGATTAATTTATCAATATTTGAGACGGGGTGAAGAGAGAGAATGTTCAATGTCTGTAATGACATGATCTATTGTGTGGCCAGGTTTTTGTAGGACCGCTTACAAGTTGAATATAGTTTTGTGTAAATAACCCCCCGAAATACTTTCGATTCATTTTTTTTTCCCCGAAATAATCAATGTTAAATCACCCATAAAAATATTATGCTTTTAATTCGTGCTTCCTTTACAAAGTAGACACTATTTCCTGCCCATCAATTTTTTTGTTTATTTCACCTTACAACGTCACTATACATTTTCTCATTCGTTTTTATTCATCCTGTTTTGTTGATAAAGGGGAAACCCGAAACGTCTTCATTATCTCTTTTCGTTTAAAAAAATTTTGAAACTTACATTAAATTTCACATTGTTTTTTGTTAATGTCAAAATAGTTATTTAAAATGATTTATCCCATTTAGATATCTTCAAAAAATAAACAGAAAAGGAGTTTCCCCGACGTGTTCTTATTTACAGGTCAGTTTAACCCAAATAGTTTTTGGTCCCATTGTTAGGTGAAAATACTCACTCCAACCAAAAATATCAAAACGCGTTCGTAATGGTATAGTTAGACCTGCAAAATATTTATTTTATGTCGACTTTACCCTGTTTTTTCGGTCATTCAATTTCTTCTCCTGATCCTGAATAAATAGTGTGTCATAGCGTAGCCATCATTACTTATAGCCGACCACTGACCAGAAAGTGACGTCAAAATGCCAGTCTTTGGCCACAAAAGAAAACAAATCTTTCAACCAATGGGACCACTTGATTCCATGAGCACTACTAATGACAACTCACTAGAGGGGTGAAAAAACAAATAACGTCAAAATGCCCGTCTTTTTGGGGTTTCAGTGTCGGCTAAAACTAAACGAAGCTACGGCAAAGACGTTATACACTTTCTGTACCTTACTCACAACAAATACCTGAAACCCCACAAGCAAACAAACTACATGTGACCTAAAACGTTTATTTTCTTCAAAAATTTATTTTGAGAACTGATCATCCAAACTGTTCAAAAAAAATAAAAAAGACACGGGTGTGTTTTTTCATTTTGTTGGTGGAAATTAAAAGGAATTTTAATTCCGACAAAAATTGTGTTTTTGATTCCCCTACGGTTCGGAACTAAAACGGTGAGTAGCCCTTTTCCTTTATTTGATAAAACAAGAGACCGACTGTGAGGGAAAAGTCCAAATGGGGAGGCGCAAAAAGGGGGGGGGAAAAAATTTGGGGTTGCAAACCCTTTTTCACCCAGGAGCTACAAGGGAAATTTTTTTCCAAAAAGGTTTTAAAAAAAAATTTTTAATGTTAAAGTTTAAAAATTTTTTATAAAAAAAACTGACGATTTTAAATGGATGGAATAATGGAGGCTTCCGAAAATCCTCGTGCTAGCATTTTTTTTTAATTTGTTTTTACCGGGACCTTTTGTCATGCGTTTATTTTTCAATTTGTCAATTTAAAAAAAAACCACAACAAAACCCTTTATCGATTAAAAGGAAAGTTTAAACTTTTTAAAGGACCAACC
>NW_027625218.1:0-2500 GCF_034508935.2 Berghia stephanieae
GAAGAGAGAAAAAAAGAGAAAAAGAGAAAGAAAAGGAAGGGAGTTTTTTAAAAAAAAAAAATTGGGGGGAGAGGATGGACATTTATCCCTTTCAAATTCTTAAAAAGAAGAGGGAATTTTTAAAAAGGACTTTTCCCAAATTAACCCAAACCCCGGTTTGGGTAAAATTCCGGGGGCAAGACAAAAACCATTGGGGCCATACACCACTTCAAAGTCACCATTTTGTGTATATGTAAACAACTATTTTTAATTTGGTTAATTTTATTTTTTAAAATTTTTTTTATTAATTTTCCTTTATTTTTTGTGCTTTTTGGGAAACTTTCCCAAATTTTTGGCTGGGAAATTTGTTTTAAAAAGCATTTTCAAATTGCTCTGGGTTTAAGAAAATTCTTTTCCCAAACATGCGGGGAAAACAATTTTTTTAAAAAACCCCAAACATTTCGGGGGAAATCACAGCTTTGATTTTTGACTTTTTTTATTCTTTTGAGGGGCGACTGTTAAATTTTGGGAACGGGGGAGGGAAATTTTTAAAATCACCTATTTCAAATTTTTTTAAACCAAACCCCCAAACATTTTTTGTCCAAAATTTCTTTTTTTTTAAATAGGTCTTTTTCATTTTGAAAATTTCAAAGTAACACAAAATGACCCGATTCAGGGGAATATTTATCTATCTTATGTGAATAAATTTTTTATTGCTGATTTTTTTTCCAAAATTACAATGGGATTCATTTGCTGTCGTGATATATTTTTCCTGTTTCAGCCAAAACTTTTCCCTCAAAAAATATTCTTTTTTCTGTTGCAATGTATTACAGAGATTTGAATTACCGCATGAAAAAAATTTAAAAGATTATCTGGGGCATTTTCGAATATATTTGTTTATCCATTTTAGTTGCTGTGTTTTGGCACAAAATTTTTTTTAAACTATATAGAGATTTTCCACCACAAAAGTCAAACTTTTTTAAACCCGTTGAGATAGAGCGATGATTTTTTACTCCCCGTAAATGTTTTTTCCCCCCTTTTTTTTTTCCCCTAAAATTAAATACCCAAACTTTTTGAAAATTCTTTCAAAGGGCCCAGCCTAGGTATCTCGACTGTATTTAAAATCCCAAAAAACAACGCAAACGATAAATTACCAATATTTTAAAGGAAAATCCTCAAAAGTATTATAGACAAACAAATTAAAGACCATCACAAATTAAAATTTTATTTATTGGCCATAAATTTCGAATAGTTTCTATCTTTGCACTTTGGGCCTTGTGGTTCTTTCATCGTCTAAATTTTTCTCTTCAAAAGGGGTTTACAGTCTACAGCTGTTAAAAAGTTGTCGTACTCGTACTATATAAATTTTTATCATTTATCCATATCATTGTCAAATTAATTGTTAAGCAATAATTATTTAAAATATCATGTCCTTACCCTACAACTCTTTCCCCGGTGAACTGAGCCAAGAGAAAGAAAGATAGAAAAGAGAGAGAGAGAGAGAGAGAGAGAGAGAGAGATGAGAGGAGAGGGAGGGAGAGAGGAGAGAGAGAGAGAGATGGAAAGAGGGAGAGAAAGAGAGAGAGAGAGATAGATAGATAGAGAGAGAAAAGAGAGAGAAAGAAAGAGAGAGAGAAAGAAGAGAGAGAAGAGAGATGGAGAGAAGAGAGAGAAGAGAGAGAGAGAGAGAAAATATAATTCCTACCTCGTGATGAAGTCTCCGTTACGAATCCAATCCTTTGAAGAATACACGATCCAATCCGGTCTCTTGATTCCGTCCTGTAGTGAATTTTTGAAAAACGTAATTCTTGTTAATATTTGAATTTGTATATTAATAGATTATTGAAGAAATTATGTTTTGAAAGAAATGCAGTCTCACCACCTAATATAATTAACAATAACTTAGATGTTTTTTTGTTTTGTTTTTACCTCAACAGTTAATCTCTCGAATATGAATTATCTCCATGAATCTGTTCACTTTCATAAATACCTCATGTTGAATAATGCTGAAGGCAATCAAGGTGGCATATCGGTAATACTATTTCAGTTTGTAAAATTCAAACATGATTTTTTTTAAATTCACGATAAAAAGATTAAATTTCTTACCTGTAGATGATGTCGACTCCCTTGAAATTTCGTTGTCTACCTGGATGGTCCATCTGAAACTCAAACATTAAGAGTGATTAGACACTGGTGGTGGATAATGTTGGAGTCCAAGTAAATTGACGAACGAAACTGAAAAAGCCCCTGAAACTTTACCATTCTTGTGAAATATTACAAATGAATCCGGTCCTGTCCTCCGTCGTCTTCCAACTTCTGTGTAACTCTGAAATGATCTAGAAACTGGTGATTATTCAGGGAATAATACAATACATATAAAAACGCGACGGCACCGTCAAAAAGGGGTGTTTGATTAGTAAAAATACAAAATATAGGCTATAAGTTATAAGAAAATGAGATTACGGTTTCCCAACCTCACCAAGCCGAGAATTGCGCCGCAAACTGAAATAAAATTTCGCGG
>NW_027625219.1:0-7240 GCF_034508935.2 Berghia stephanieae
TTCAAGTTTAGTGACTGGACAGTGGAGGACGATGTGATCGCTGGTCTCTGGGGCTGCCTGACATTTCTGGCAGGTATCACTTTTTCAAGTTTCCATCTGCACATATTTGATGCAGTTCTGCCATGTCCAGTTAAGAGGCGGTTTGAGGAAATCCAGTATTTTGGTTGGATCTTTAATGATGTTTCCTCCTTTTGGTGTTTCCCTGTTCCACATTTCTCTCCAGTTTCCCTCCACACTGAAGTCTGCCATTTTTGTTAGGTGGAAAGGTCTTCTCGATTTAAGTCTAGTTGTTGAAGGTGCCCCCTTTACGATTGATTTATGGGAGTGTTGTCTGTGGCTTCGTCAATTCTTGCATGCATCCTTTGATTATTATCTTGTCGTCTTAAACTTCTGTTAGGTTTACTCCTTAGCCTTTCCTCCTCCCGAAGGTATCCACAAGGCAGTGGAGCCATACATCGATGGCTAGAGAGGGTATGAGTTATAGGGGTAGGTTACGAAAAGTAAGGACATACAGAAGACACCACACTACAGAATGAGTGTGAGGTGGGTGGGTGAGGAGCAGAGCGTGTACCACTCACCGGTGGGTTCTGACTCCTGCACCTTAAGAGGAAGGGGTCCCACCTACTCCCTAACCCGGTTATACCGCCGGGGACTCGGTCGCGCCCATAACAAACTCAGTAGAAACAGGGAACACCACGGGAAGGTGCTGTTATGGACACAATAATGCATGAGAGGCCATATGCAATAATCTCTGTCAGACAGGATTACGCGGCAATCAATGCACCTTGAAATGAGAGGTGTTGGGTTCGAAATGCACATCAATTTCCTTTCAGCAAGCGGGACGTCCGGCCCAGACCTTGCAGCTCCCTGCTGAAGTTTGCATTCAAAGAGTCCCCAGAAGGAGTCCACTTATACACCAGAAGTGATGGGAAGCTGTTCAATCTGGCACGGCTGAGAGCAAAGACCAAGGTTCGCACAGTCCTCATAAGGGAAATGCTATTTGCAGATGATGCAGCTCTATGCGCGCATACCGAGGAAGACCTCCAGAGGCTGATGGACAGGTTTTCCCACGCATGCAGGGAATTCGGGCTGACGATCAGCATCAAGAAAACAAATGTAATGTGTCAGGATGTCCCCTCTATACCAGCAATTTACATTGACAATGAGGAACTAGAAGTCACTGATCACTTCACATACCTGGGCACAACCATCACCAGCAACCTCTCACTTGATGCAGAATTAGACAAGCGCATCGCCAAAGCTGCCGCTGTCATTGCACAACTGAGCAAGAGAGTGTGGACCAACAACCAACTCACTTTGAATACCAAACTCAGAGTATACCAGGCATGTGTACTCAGTAGCCTACTGTATGGCAGTGAATCCTGGACAACATATGCCAGACAGGAGAACCGCCTGGAAAACTTCCACATTCGCTGTCTACGACGAATTCTCAGCATCAGGTGGCAGGACAGACTCACTAACAATGCAGTGCTAGAAAGGGCGAATTCCCTCAGTATGCATCTCATGCTCTGCCAGCGACGTTTGCGATGGCTTGGTCACGTACACAGGATGGACGATGGACGCATACCCAAAGACATCATGTACGGTGAACTAGCTTCTGGATGGCGACCAACTGGCCGTCCAGCTCTGCGCTTCTATGATGTCTGCAAACGAGACATGAAATTGACAGGCATCGACTCAAACACCTGGGAGTCGCTTGCTGACGAACGCAACGGCTGGAGATATGCGGTGATGGAGGGAGTGAAGAGAGGTGAGGAGAGGAGAAAGATGAAGTTTGAGGAGAGGAGAGCAAGGAGGAAAGAGAGGCAGCAGATCCAAATACCAAACACACAGTCAAACTATGTGTGCAACAACTGCGGTAGAGACTGCCATGCAAGGATTGGTCTGCTGAGTCACACCCGTCGTTGCTCTCAACAAGACTGATGAGACTAAAGCCATACAGGGCGCAAACCATCGTCTCTTGAGACGGAAGGATGCCTACGTCTTAAACTTGGTGGTGCAATTCCGCTCAGTGTTGGGAGCCACTGAGTTGGAGTTGACTTGAGACATCCTGTTATAATTCTCATTGATTCTCTTAATTGGATGTCAAGAGAAGGATCATCACATTGCCGTCATACAGGAGCTTGTGCACTGCCATGACCCTGAAGGTGATACCAGCCTAGATCCAATCCTGCTGGAACAGCTGAAGATGAGTAACCAGACCAAGAATGATCCAAACCGGCGTCCAGACAAGGTTCTTCCTTCTCCTGGACCCACACCTCCAACTCAATGTGATCTAGTAGTATCAATCAGCTTGTGACTATGGGTCCCAGGTTCACTGGGCAGTCGAGGTAGGCTGATTTTTTGGGATTGTTTTTTTTTCTTGCCTTTTCTCTCTGATTTGTCTGGCACTGTTTCACAGAATTTTTTCAGATCTCTGCCTTATACAAGTGTTGCTCCTTAATTTATCACTTTCATATCATCATTTAATCCTTTACATTCCTTGTGGAACATAGGGCTTCAACAGTACATCTCCACCGTATTCTGTTTATTGTCTTCTTCTTCATCTCTCCCCAGGACATTCCAGCCAACTTCCACCTCTTCCTCACAAGACCTTCTCCATGTTTTCTTTGGCCTTCCGACCTTCCTTTTTCTCTGAGGGTTCCAGTCCATAGCTTGTCTCATACTGTCTTTTGTTGGTTTTCTGAAAGTGACTAATCCATTTCCATTTTCTTGTTGAAATTAGCTAATTTCATCTAACCATCAGTTTGTGGGGAATGTATTGACAGGTGTCATTTTGGGTAGGCAGACGTTAGCCAACAGTTGCACAATACACAGTAAAATGAACAATCTACTTCATTATTATAATAATCCCTAAGTAAAATTCATTGACCAACAGAAGAGTGATGAATGACAGCAATGATTTGTGTAGGCTGATGCTTACATTTCTACATCAAGATAGATGGTGTCAAATTTTTATAGGAAATGATGTGATTAAATGTGATAATATTGAATTACGAGTATGATCAATTTCAATTTCTGCTAGGTTTAAAATTGCTTGCCTGTCCCTTGAAAGATTCTGGTCAGTGACAAATTATCCCACCAAATCCTAGTTGAATCCAATTACCAAATTATTGCCTGGAAGATAGAGTCCTGAAAACAATTCTACAAAGAATCAAAACTATGTCATCTCTTAGCCACTGGGAGCCTCTTCTTGAACCCCATGGATTCCCAAATTTTACCTTGTTGCAAACATTGCTGAACAATGTTGACATTTCCTTTGGCACAAGAAATTTTGAGATCGTCATCTGTTAAAACGTTAAATGATGGCTTCACTAAAGGGGTTGACACAAATGAATGATTTGTCGAAGACGAAGCATTTAATGACTTGACTGCTTGACCTGTATTCCGCTTTTTCTGTTTCCTGTTGAACAAAAAGAAAAAACAAATGATGAAATAATCATGAAAAACATCAGAGACAATAAACACTATCATACCTGCATTGTATCCATAAAAAATTCACAATTTATTGGTACACATTATGTAAATTTGCCATACAGTATCTTTATGATAAAAACTTTTTGATCATAAATGCAAGATTAATTGATACGGCTGACCTAGGCAATTGCACTATTCCACAACAACAATTCAATTTATTTTTAAAAAGCTGTAATAATTCATACAAGCTGGAGATCGTCCTGATGACTGAATGAACAATGAGTGTGAGCCTTTAAGTTTAAGAGACTGAAGCAGATCAAAGTCTCAGAAACTTTTGTATTTGGTCTTACATATGTGACCCTACGCCTTGAAGCTATATTAAGTCGGGATATGGAAAACGAAGAAAACCGGTTTTAAAGTGGGAATGGTCAAAATTATCAAATTTCAGTTTTTGGTTGTTTCAGAAACTACCATCATTTTTACTACATGGAAACATAATAATTCAACATAGTTATTGAGGATAAGCTATATGAATTTAAAGTTTAAAAAAGCAACTATCAATAACACATTCAAAACGAGAGTTGACTTTCTCTCTGAGAGCAACCATTTCCAAGACTTAGTAATATGAAGTCTTTTCCTCTACCAATACCATGAAGATACCACAACAAAGGGCATGTCTTTATCTATCTCAGAGAAAGCATGACTGTTTCCACAATTTCATGGTTCAACCAATATGTAATGAACTTTAAAAATTGTAAACAAGTCTAGGTTTTTCCCTGACAATTTTACAAATGAATGATTCTGATTGGTCAACGCTCATCACATGCGCCTGTTGGCCATTATAATGCCCGGGCAATATGTCATGACGTCAGCATGCGTGTGTTACATATGTGTGTGTTTGTCCATTTTGATACACACCACATGCTATGATTTCTTTCTTGCTGCATTGGTTAATGATCGAGGTGAGGGTCCTTTGTCCCTCTTCCTTTATTCATGAAATTATAGGACATGCTAAGACTTTAATTGGGTGGGGTTCCTGACCTCCCATAGTGGGCAGGGAGGTACTTACTGTCTTCTACCCCTATATCTGTTTTCCAACGAGCTTTCTGTCTTTGTCTTGGAATGAGATTACTTGGTTTTGTCCTGACCCTGACCGGACACCCTTGGTGAGAGGGGAAACAGATGTATAGTTAGTTTTGGGAGATGATATTTTTTTCCTTGTAAATCATCTCTCTGTTATGTAACGTATTCTGTTTTGTTTACATATCATAATATGATTTGTAAACATTTGAGTGTATTCCTCTTAGTCGGGACCTGTGCTTGTGACTGGATAAGACTTTTAGGTGATCTCAAACTAAGTACTTCGATAGTTTGCTCTTGGAATCTACATCTGTTCCCTATTTGATCCAATTCTCCTTTGTCTTACTTTTTCTTGGGTGCTTTAATTGCCATTTTCTTCCTTATTATGGCGCTGATATGACCTTAATGTGTTGCAATCGCCGTAAAACCCTTAAAACAATTAAAAACATAAGACTTGAATAGGACAACAGTTGCCCAATCTTATAGTTACATAGATTGTTGTAGGATAAACATTTAATTTTAAGTACAAAAGCAGAATAGTAAATAGAGCCTTCAACAATCAATAAACTGCCGATGGAAATACGTGTAACTAAAAGGTGAAAAAGGTTAAATATATGGATAGACAAACAGAAAGAGAGACAGACCTATTAATGGATAAATAGATAGGTAGATATGTAGATAGACAGATATATAGATAGATAGATAGATAGATAGATGAAAAGGAGATTGAGAGAGAGAGAGAGAGAGAGAGAGAGAGAGAGAGAGAGAGAGAGAGAGAGAGAGAGAGAGAGAGAGAGAGAGAGAGTGAGATGTTCGTTTTGTCGTGCTTTCTTTATATACTGAAAGAAGGGGGGGGGGGGTAAGGGGGGGGGGGTCTTTTTAGACAATCAACAATGTGGGTGAACGCTAAGAAAAACTTGAGAGATTCAATAACATGTTTTCATGTAAGTCATTGCACAATAAGCCCCAATCCCTCCTCCTCAAGCTGAATAATTTGACCAGCCCATTTCTTTAATTGTAATCTCATTGGTCAATATGTTTCCAGTTGATTGACTATCACTTACTTTGAAACAAATAAATGCTTTCTTAAACTATCCTACAATTCTTTGCTCCGCCTTCATCCCTTTCTTCATGTCTACCTCACTCTATCGGTCTTCCTTTTGTTTCTTTCACACATACAAAAACACACACACACGCACACACAAAACAATTATACAGGCAGGCTTCAATCTTTACTCTATTTCCCTCCCGCCCTCTTAATGCACAAGCAGTCTCTCTCTCCCCCCCCCCCCCCTCTCGCTCCTCTTTTTCTTTATCTCTCTCTCTCTCTCTTCTCTCTCTCTCTCTCTCTCTCTCTCTCGCGCGCGTGTGTGTGTGTGTGTGTGTGTGTGTGTGTGTGTTTTACTCTCTCATTCTTTCTCTTCCTCTCTCATCCTGTTTCTTGATATTTCTTTCCCTGCCCACCCGGCTTCACATAGTCTCAAAACTGTACTTTGAAATTATAAACCCTTCTCTAACTTTTGGCAACCACCACCACCACACTATCATCACTACCACTCTACTACAACCATCACCACTTCATCATCACTACCTTTCCTACTACAACCACCACCACATCATCATCATCACTACTGCCAGTACTTCAACTACAACCACCATCACCACCACATCATCATCACTACTACTACAACCATCACTACCACTACTACTACAACCACATCATCATCCCTACCACCATACAACAACAACCACCACATCACCGTCCCCACCACTATTGCAACAATCACCACATCACCATCCCTACCACCACTATTACAACAACTACCACATCACCATCCATGCCATCACAACTACAACCACCATTGCATCATCATCTCTACTACCACCATCACGTCACTGCAACTACTATTACAACCACCACAAAACCACCCCTATCACCACCAAAACTACTGCAACCAGTGTTGTAAGCGCCGTAAAAACCCTTCAAACAAATTTAGCTCAAATCTCTCTCTCTCTCTCTCTCTCTCTCTCTCTCTCTCTCTCTTCACACAAACACACACTCCCACTCTCTCTCTCTCTCTCTCAAACACACACACACACACACACACACACTACAACCACCACCACCACATTTTCATCACGACCATTACTACAACCACCACTACCACCACCACATCATCACTACCACTACTACTTCAACCACCACCACCACATCATTATCATTACCACTAAACTACTACAACCACCACCACCACATCATCATCACTACCACTACTACTACAACCACCACCACCACATCATCATTACTACTACAACCACCACCACTACATCATCACTACTACTACTACCACCACCCACACCACATCATCACTACTACTACTACCACCACCCACACCACATCATCACTACTACTACTACTACTACCACAGCCACTACTACAACTACAACCACCACCACATCATCATCACTACCACCACCACCACCACTACTACTACTACTACTACTACTACAGCCATTATCACATCGTCATCATCACTACTACTACTACTACTACTACTACTACTACTAATACAACAACAACCACCACCACCAACACAACATCATCCTCACTACCATTAGGATTTGGAACTTTACTTCATTTGAAATAAGGAAACTTTGGGGCTGTATTTGCAATGTTTTTACATATCATAATTAGTTCTAATCAGTTATCTATTTAGATCTA
>NW_027625220.1:0-7271 GCF_034508935.2 Berghia stephanieae
AAAACAGTTCACTTTAGTTAGATAGGCGGGGGCAATGGACGCCATCCCCCGTCCCCCTTTTTAAAATGAAAAAAAAAATAGTAAGTCTTTATACTCCCCCAAAACGTACAAAAAATTAAAACCCCAAGTTGGATATTTGTGGAATAAATTCAATTTCCCTTACCGAGTGGATCCCGAAAAAATACCGCTTTGATACGATGGGTCAAAAAAAGATGCAATTCTCTGTTTATAAACCCCTCTTCTTTTTCTTTTTGCGCTGCTTTTGAAATGAATGGGGTTTGGGCATTGATGCTTCGTTCGCCAAGAGGCCGGCATGGAACGTCATGCCACAAGCACAACGATAAAGGGGGCCCCCACTTCGGGACGGGGTCAGATTTCAAAAGGAGTTGACCTTCCAGGGACAAAGGAAAAAAGGGCCGGGGTCAGTCAGTTGTAGTTTAATAAAAGTCCACCAAAAATTCCCTCACAAAAAGGTCAGGTTCTTAAGGGTCCTTCCGACATACAAAGCCGGGGTGGGGTTTCCTGACCCCCCAAGGGGGCGGGGGGTACATACTGTGTTTCTATCCCCTTAAAACTGTTTTCCACGGGCTTTCTGTTTTTGTTTTGGGAAGAGATTATTGCTTTTGCCCCGGGCCTGGCCGGTCCCCTTGCTAAAGGGGAAAACAGTAAAAAGAAAATCGTTATTTTTGGGGAGATGATATTTTTTTCCTTGCAAAATCTCTTTTGTTATGTATTTTTATATTTGTTATTTTAAATGAAAACGTAAGCATTTGGGTATTCCTCTTTTTTGTTTTGGTTGTTTCCATGAGACTTATGGGGTCTAAAACAAGTACATTGGGGTATGGGCCTTGGAATCTCTTTTCTGATCGTTCCCTTTTGTTCCTTTCCCCCTTTGTCTTACTTTTTTCTTGGGGGCTTAAATTTAATTCTAGAAAATTTTTACGATCCCATTTTCTTTTTTTTTACTGGCCTGATATGACAAAAAAGTGTTTTAAGCGCCGTTTAAAACCCTTAGAAAATAAAAATCTTCCTTTTTTAGTGGCGCGATGTGACCTTAAATGTTTTTGCAAGTCCGTAAAACCTTTAAAAAAAAAAAAAAAACTACATAAAATCATACAGCAATAGCAGATTAAATAAATTTTAAGGAAACTAAAAATCATTCCAAAACTATACTATACATTTTTTCTGTTTCCTTCCAAATGAAGGATAGGCCAAGGGGGCCCGGACCCAAAAACCAAATAATCTATTTCCCAAAACAAAAAAAAAGAAAACAAATTGGAAAAAATAATATAGGGAATAGAAGACACAGTAAGTGTCTACCTGCCCCCTTATGGGATAACGAAAGACCCCCCCATCTCATAGAAATTGTGTTTAAAACAATAAATGTTTTTTTAAATCGTATGGTGGTGAGATTTTTTAACACTTCCCCTACCAACAAAGAAAATGGTCACATTTGGGTTTCGTACAACCAACTTTTTCTTATTCAAATTTCTTTTGTACATCATAAAATTTAAAGAAAAGAACGTGTGTTTAGAGTATGTTTTGATAAAGAAATTTGTATCGCAAGACCTTTTTGCTATTGTGTTTTAGTGAAAAAAAATTTTTTTGTTAGTTGGTGTGAATTTTGGGGGGAAAAAAAACCCTGAAAATGGCTGGTAAGGAGAGGATTAAGTGATCTAAAAAACAACAAGATCCATGCTGGCTCGGGAAATCCAAACTGCTCCTATTCGAACTTTTCCCCTTTTTGTCTTATTTTTTTTCTCTCGTGTGCTTTTAAATTTTAAATTAGAATTTTTTTTACTATCCCCTTTTCTTCCTCTTTTGTGATGTAACTTATACATCTGATTTCAAATTTTCTTTTTCCCGATCCATTTTTTCCCGACCACAATGAAGAAGTCCAAAGTTTGAAGATGGCACCGCAAACAGGGGGGAGATCAAGCTTAGCACTGGTGAGATGATGTCCAAATTTGACGGGAAGGAGTGGTAGGGGGGGCAAACTTTCCCAAAGCTTTCCCTGAAATTGAAGGGCCTTTCTTCCCCCTTTACGGGGGCCCCGGGGAGCTTTAAGGTGCTTTTTAAAAAGAAAGACTCAGGGGATACAAACTTTTCGTCAAACATAAGGTGGTAAAGGGTTCAGGCATGACTCTCTCTCTCTCTCTCTCCTCTCCCCGTTCTCTGTCTCTCTGTCTCTGTCTCTGTCTCTCTCTCTCCTACTCTCTTCTCTCTGTCTCTTGTTCTCCTCTCTCTACTCACGTCACCCACACAAACACACACACTCCCCCCTCTCCCCTCTCTTCTTCTCTCTCTCCTTGTTTTGTCTTCTGCTCTCTCTTCTCTCTCCCCTCTCTCTCTCCCTTTTCCCCCCCCCTCTCTTCCCCACACACTCAAACTTTGTCACACACACTCACTCCCATTTTCTCCCCCTTCCTCTCTCTCTCTCCTCCTCTCTCCCCCTCCCCCTCTCTCTTTCTCTCTCTCCTGTTTCTTCTGTCCTCTCTGTCTCTTTTCCTCTATCTGTCTCTTCTCTCCCTCTTCTCTCTTTCCCTCTTTTCCCCCTCACGTAACACACAAAACACAACACTCAAAACCCCCCCCCCCCTCTCTCCCTCTCTCTCTATCTCCTTCTCTCTCTCTCTCTCTCTCTCTATTATTTATATATTATATATTATAAAATATATTTATATGTGGGGTGTGTGTTTTGGGTTGTGTGGTGGTTCAGGTATGTAATAATTCCCAGGCCGGTACGCGTTGTTTTTGTGGGGGGAAAAAATCACTTCAAAAAACATACCCCTTTGCCTTGTCTTACATAGTGACCATCGTCTCAAAGGGTTTTATGTCGGGAGAACAAGATGTTAAAAAAGTAAAAATTAAAAATTTGAATGGTCAAAAATGGGAAAGATCACTAATTTTGAAACAAAAAGATATCTTCCATTCTTAAATAAAAAAATTAAACGCGTCTGATTTTCTCCCCATAAATTCTATTTCGCACTAATCACCCGCATAATACCGTTTTGGGGCCCCTGGGGGCACAATTTTAAATTTTACTGTTTGCTTTGACTCAATTATATAGGAAAATTTGCGTTTTTCACAGTCATACTCGGGAAAAAACCAAAAAAAAATCAAAAATATTTAAAAATGGCAGGAAAACCGATCTTCAAAACGATCGTTTGATTAACCCCTTTACTTGTCGTCAAAATATTCAAACTGGGACTTCGCAAAATCCAGTTTTGGGGTTTTTTGCCAAGATGGTGTCTTTTAATCGATTGATAATTTGGTCCTATTTGGTCTAGTGGTTGACCCCCACTTTCGAATCGGAAGGCCCGGGGTCGGCCTCGCTGGGTGTGTTGAGTTTTTTTGGAAAAAAGGCCTTACTCTTACCAAAACTCTCACCGGACCAGATGTAAAAATGAGTCCCTGGCGTTAACGCGTTGTTTTGTCGAAAAAATTTTTAAAAACCCCCTAACAGGCGTCAGTCTCGTTCTATGTGTAGGTGTTTCTGTCGGTCAGGGGACCTTTTGTAAAGCGCTTTTAGCAGTTTATGGCTTTTGGATATAAAAGTCAAGTTTATTAAAAAAGGCAAGTTTATAATTTAAGGACGAGTTTTCGGGCCAAATTTTTAAATACTATTTTATTTCGAGCACGGTATGTTTCAAGTTGTTTTTCTTTCAAACTGATGTTTTAAGGGCGGAAATCCGCTAGCCAAACTTGTTGAACACACGGGTCAAGGGAAAACCGTAAGAGGTGCTGGTGTGGCCTTGATTACCCCGGGGAAAAAGTGGGGATTAGAGCGTCAGCCCCTGGAAGAAGGCAACTTTCAAAGGTATTGACATTACAATTCATTCAAAAGCTTTTAACTCTCTCCTTTAAACATTTTTTTAATTTTTCCTCGAAACTTCACACCCCCCTAACATTCTTACAGCCTTTTTTAAATATGTTTAGGGAAAATGGTTTTTAAAACATTTCAAAAATTTTTTTAGCTATAACAAAAAAATTTTTTTAAAAGTACCCTCCCTCTCAAAACGGTATTAGTCGGGATTTTTTAGACCCCAAAAAGTGAATTTAGAATAGCATGAAGAGAAATTGGAGTTAGAAAATTTTTACAATGCAAGGTAATTTTTCTCCACCCAAAAAGACAAAATTAAAAACCCAAATGGATATTTTGGCTATGATTTAATTTCCTTACCCAGTGGATCCCCAATAAACCCCTTTGATACGATAGTCACAAATTTTTGTGGTACAAAAAAAAAAAAATGAAAGGGAAATTGTTATTTACGTAAAAGTTATGAGCATTTTCCTATGCGTTTTTCAGTATAACCCTATTTTCCTTCCCGGGCCCTGATGAAAAAAGCAGAAACCATGTCGGGGTGATTTGACAGTTTGTAAACTCCAAACGGCTTAAAGGGGATTTCAGACTCGGGGGCGACTGGGCAGACCTCTGACCCCAACCCCCTTAAAATCGGAGCCCCTGGAGAAAGGAATTTTGCTGTCGGGGATTGTAAAATTAGGCAAAAACAAACCCGACCCCTAGATGGCCTTGACTTTTCGGGTATCCAGAGAGAACCGTTTTTATAAAACGGTAAAAAACCCTTTGGCTTGTTGTAAAGTTAATTTTTTCCTAATAACAAAAAAACTGGCTTTATATAGCGAAAAACAAAAAAAATGTCCAAAGCGCTTTAAAAGGGGTCCCTGGTCAACAGCAACATTTAACAGTAGGACGGGACTGACGCCTTTGCAGAATTTCATTTGTTTTCCCACAGAAAAGAACGCGTTAACGGCATTACTATTTTACACCTGAGTCGGGGAGACAAAAATGAGGGAAGGCCTTTTTCCGGACTAAATATGTGCCCAAGGAGCTCGAAACGGACCTTTCCCTCCCAAGCGAGGGCAACCCCAAGCCCCATAGCCGCACATTAAATGCTACATTTTTTTTCATCCCCCCTTACCGTATTGAATCTATTAATATTTTCCCAAAAGTCCGGTTACCCAACAGACAAATTAATTTTTTTTAAAACCCAAGCAAACTCTCTACAAAAAAAATTTATGTTCTTTTTGATTAACAGAGATCATTCTTCAAATTTTGGATGTAAAAAAAAATCTGAAAAAGACAAACGTATTTTTGTCGTAAACAAATGTGACGTTTTTTTTAATCAAAAATATAAATTTCGGGTGGGGTTTTGCCCTCCCCTTAGGGGGCAGGGAGCACTTTTTTTGGTCTTCTATCCCCCTATATCTGTTTTTTAAACATGCTTTGTCTTTGTCTTGGAAGAGATTACGGGTTTTTTGTACCGGGACTGGCGGAAAAACCCTGGCTGAGAGGGAAACAGTCAAATGTATAGTTATTTTTGGGGGAGATGATTTTTTTTTATTGAAAAATCATCTCTTTTTTTAGAAGTATTGGTTAATATTAAATATATGTTTTGTAAACATTTGGTGTATTCTCTTAGGGGGCCCTGACCTTGTGTCTGGAAAATTTTTTAAAGGCGATCTAAACTAAGTACTTTGATGTGTCCCTTTTGGAATTACATCTTTCCTATTTGAACCTTCCCCCTTTTTCTTACCTTTTATGGGGCTTTAAATTTAAAACTAAAACTTTTTCTTTCCCATTTTCTTTTGTTTTATGGCGTACATTTTGACCTTGATGTGTTGCAAGCCCCGTAAAACCCTTTAAAAAACAAACAAACAAACAAAAAAAAAAAAACAATTCAAAGAAATTTTAATTTCTTATTTCTTTTTAAAGGGTAAACTCACGACTCCAAGAACGAAAAAGGTTCTCCTATCTTTCACTCCGCCCGACCCCAAAAAAAGACATCCCTTCGGACTGTTTTCCTGACAGATCAATCCAAAGGGGGCCCCGTTCAACCCCAAAGGGTCAACGTGAAAAACACCCCGAACCGGGATCTGCCACGGCATCCTTGAAAAAACCAAGCAAACCCTTTGAAGGTCAACGGCGATGTTGAAGTTACAGATTTTTGGAATCAAACCATTGAGGGTGAGGCTTTGATATGCAAAAGTGGTGACATAATAGGCGGGGGTGAAAAGGTTTGAACTGAAAATTTTGCCAAGTTTTTTAGAGGATAAATTTTTAAAAAAAAAAAATCAGTCCTTTGCCTAAAGTTTAATCAACCCCTTTTTGTACATCTTGGGGTTTTAAAAACCCAAATTTCACTTAAAATTTTTTACATAAAAAGTTGAAAAAATTATGAAATTGAAAAAAAGTTGCGGGAAAACCTTTCTCATACATTGACCAAATTTCTAAAAATTCACACGATTTTAGTTCAAATAAAAGAGAAATGCTCGGTGAACAATTCTTTTCAGATAAAAAAAATTCACAACCCGACTAAATTATGTCATGCATGAAACATTTTCCCAACCAGTAATTTTTGACCAATCAAACACGGGGTTTTTAAAACACCCTTTTAAACCGCTCTACAAACGTAGCTAGGTTTACACACAGTAGAATGGATGAAATTGCGTCACTCAATTATGGGATCATCATCACATATCTCATCACACATCATCATCTCATATTTTATTTATTATTTTATTTTTATTTTTATTATTATTTTTTTATTTTTATTATTATATTAATATTTTATTATTATTATTTTTAAACATTATTATTATTATTTTCTCATTATTATCTTTTTTATTATTATTATCTCATTATTATCATTATTATATCATTCATCCAATGTCCAGGTCCATTGGGAAGATGTCCAGAAAGACCATGGTAGATACAACCCCGAAACAGACTCAAAACGCCCAAAAATAAATGACGCATTCAGGGGCCAGACAAGTACAATGGGCTCAAAAACATTTTCAAAATCACAGGGCTACACCCTTCCAAAGGTTCTGTAGATAAAGTGACCTTCGTCCAAATGGTATTATGTCGGGATGGACCAGTTTCTAAAAAACAAATTATAGTTAAATGGTCAAAAATATAAACGATGGGTTTTTTCCCAGTAAAAAAAATGTATTCCCTTTCCTCTATAAAACATAAAATCAACTTAAACTGATATTTCTGAAAACAAATTTTACTTAAGCATTTTAATCATCCCGACTTTTAAAACCGCTTTGAACAGGGGCACTATTAGTAGTTTTGCTTTGTTTATTTGACGTTATAGAAAACGGGAATAAACTCCAGCTCCTGGACAAAAAGCTTTGAAGGACTACTTGTTAAAAAAACTGTTTGAGACAGGGGTTTTTTTGGGGGGGGTTTTTTTTTTTTTTATTTTTATTTTTTAAAATTTTTTTTTTTTTTTTTGGTTTTT
>NW_027625221.1:0-7267 GCF_034508935.2 Berghia stephanieae
TTTCCCCTAAAAAGAAGACATTAATAAACCGTCCCCAGGGAAAAAACCCATTTTAAAAGGGGTTTAAAATATAATGATGTCCCCTGAAGACCCGGCGCAAATTCCTATTTGTTTATTTTTTTTTTTTTTCAATTCAAAAAATTTTTTTAGTAAGGGCTTTAAATTTAACTCTTTTTTAAAATTAAAACCTTTTAAAAATTTAAATCCGTAAAAAACTTAACAAATAATTTTTTAAAAATTGAAAAGGGATTTGTTTACCAAAATTTATATTACAGAGAAAATTTTAATGAAAGGGGAATTATATTTTTTTGAAAAAAAAATTTTTAATAAAAGATATAAATAAAAAAAGGGGTTTGTAAAACCATAAATCAAATACTCTCTAAAATAAATACTATATAAACTACTCTATTCTCTATTTTCAATTTATAAACTAAAAACCCCAACAACAATACCTATTTTTAAAAAATAACTACTACTACTACTACTTCAAAAAATCTCATATTTCCTTAATGGGTGTTTGAGGTTCTATTTTTTAAATAAAAAAAAATTTTTTTCTCCCTTTTTTTTTTGGTTTCTAATCCGTCTTATGGGGTTTTCCCGACTTTTTTAAAATGATTTCTGGAATCACCTCATTTTACCCAGGGGCAAAAGATACCAGTTGTTTATGAAAGTAATCCTTTTTACGGGCTACTCATTCAAGAGGGGGTTAAAAAAAGTCAGCATGCTTCGTGCCCGAAAAGGCATAGTTAGTAAAATCCCCCTCGCTAGCCCAAATTTCGGGGCGCATTGCGGCGACGCCGGGTTTTACCTTGTCCCCAACTAAATTTGCGGGGCTGCAATTTTCGGGTGAGCCTGGGTTATCCCTTTACCTTGGAAAGCCCTCGAGAAAAATTCCCCTATGGGGTAAAAAATTAAATTTTAATATTTTAAAATTTTTAAAATGTTATTGTCTGCTCAACGCCACAGAAACCATGGATAAGTCCGGATTTTAAGCTTTGAGGCAAATGGCCCATGTTTGGGGGGCGTTGTATCTGGACTCAGAGGTTTTGTGTTCATTCCGACGAAGCCAAAATGTACTTTCTAGAGCAAAAAATTTACTCCAATCACTCACTCCTTTTAGGGTAAAAGGGTACCTTCAAGTGGGGAGTAACTGTGATGACTACAGACTGCGTCCCCTTCAAAGGTTTTTAAAAAAAATACGTTAAATTTTCCGCTTCACGCTATGAAACCGGAATAACTCCTGCACCATTGGCTACAAGGGGCTAAAGACTTAATTTGTTTTACAATGGCCCAAGGGGGCTCAAAAGGACTTACTTAAAAATATTTTCTTTGAAAATTTTCCCGAAATAAATAACGTAAAAAATTGATCCCACAAGGTACCGAATAGTTTGTGCGACCGGTTTTAGACAACGTTACGCGTGTCACAAAGTGTGACATTTCTTAATTATATTTAAAAACAAACTTTTTTAAAAATTGCCGAAAAATTTAGTTCTATGCCTTTCTGAGTGGTTTCATCACATGAATTTTTTTTTTGAATTTTTCTTGTTTTTTATTTTCAGAATTGAAATAAATAAAAAAAATTTAAACTGTGAAATTGAATGTAATTCAGTTTAATTTTTCGAAAACAATAAAATTTTTTTTTTTTTCGGGTTTTCCCCCATCAAAACAACACATGAAAATTTAAAAAAACTACAGACATAGATAATGGGGGTAGGGGCGTTGAAGATGCAAAAACAAAAACATTGAGGGGGCGGAAATTGTTTGCTACTTTGTGAAAAAGGGGAAATTAAAACGAGCAATAGAAATTTAAAAAGGTGCAAATTTAAAATTTAGTCAAAAAGGGGGGCGTGGAGGAACGGGGTTAAGCAGTATAGAAAGGAACTAAAAAAAGTGTGGACTATTGTTGGAAAATAAATAAAAGGGAATTGAAATAAATACAAAATATAAGGGATGTAGGTTTTAATTTTAAAGGGGCATTAGCCCACAAAGCAACAATAGAATTGGTAGTAGTAGTGGTAGTAGTAGAGTGTAGAGTAGAAAAGTTAGTAGAGTATAGGTAGAGTAAAGTAGTAGTATTTAGTATATGTAGTATTATAGTATATAGTATGGGGGTGGTTTTTAATATTTAGTAGTTAGTGGGTAGTAGTAGTAGAGTAGTAGTAGTTAGTAGTAGTAGTAGTAGGTAGTATAGTATTAGAAAAAGGGACAAAAAAAAAGCAGGATTTAAATTTTGACACGGCCCCCAATCGGGGATTTTTTTGTCCTATGCGGAATCTGCTATATTTTTCTACTATCAAAACATATAAAACCGGGACTGGGATTTCCTTCCCGTTGATTTTGTTTACATTTCACAACGGCTTGGGACAAAACGGGACGTTTTTCCCGCCCCAAATGGGTGGGGGGAAGATCTCTCAAAATTTATATGTTACAATTTGGGAAGGACTGTCCCGGGACAGTCCGTCCTAGGGGCGGAAAAAGGATTTCTCTTTCTATAAAGAATATTTCATTATTATATAAATCTTATGTAAACAAATCCCCTTGTACAGGAAAAAAAAATTATCGTCAAGGCTACTTAGTTGATCATAAAAAGTGAATTATTAGAGTTGTACCCAAAGGGCTTATTTTTTAATTTTTTTATTTTTAATTCAAAATATAAAAAATAATTTTATTTAAAAAAATTTTTACAATTTTTATCACCCTTTTAATTATTATTTTTATTATTTTTATTATTTTATTTTTTATTTATTTTTATTATATTATTATATTTTTATTATTATTATTATTATTATTATTATTATTATTTTTATTATTATTACTATCTTGTTTTGCCTTTCTTTTTATTGATTTTATTTACTTGATTTGTTTTTATAAAAATATATTTTTGATGGTTATATTGAAAATTGCCTACAAATAAATTTTTGAATTTTGAAAAATAAAAAAATAATGCATTCGCAAGGGTGTCCCGGGACAGTCCTGCCCTAGTGGGGGAACCCCTTTTTAAATAAAGTTTTTCCCCAGTGGGACAGGACAAATTTGCCTGGGCAGTTTGGTCCTTTTGCGGAAGGGTCTTAAATTTTTAATCTGATTGATAGAATTTTTAGCTAAATTAGAAGACGCAAAAAGGGCCTAAAAAATTATAAATCTGATGACATCTTTTTCTTTCTTCTATACTAGCATTGATAAATGCCTTGTAATTTAAGCAAAATTCTATTTTTTGTTTTCTTAAATAACTGGGTTTTTTCGGGGAAAACCCTTGGAAAGTCAATTAAGAGAGTGGAAAACAAGAAGAACATTGGTACCGCAGACTTGAGAGGGGGCATGATTTGATACGTCCAGAAAGTACACGGGTTTTGTCACCGCACCACCTTTAAACATCAAGGTCTGTATGTGTAATTTTTGGGCCCTTTATAGATGTGGGTTTTCATGGGAAAAGCCATGACAAGCCAATAAAAAGAGTGTGAAAAAAAAGATAGGGCATTGGTAAACCCCCGACTTGAAAGGGCGTTTTGATTTGGGACCGACAGACATAGTTGTGTCCCAGCACCACCCAAAAAATCATGGTCATGGGTTAAATTGCCTCGTAAGTAAAAAGTATTATTGATTATTCCGGTTGCTTTCGTGTGCCTATTGAAATAAGCACAGAATTAAAATTGTCTTGTGGGTGGGGAGTTGGGTGGTGGAGGGCGTGTGGGGGGGGGAGGGGGGTATGGTGCACCTGGAAGAACTATGCGTTTGGGGCTAGAAGTTAAACAACATGCCACCCGGGAAGTAAACGACAAACCACAAAAAAATGTGAAAACCCTGAACGGGTTCAAAAAGTTAGTAGAATTTACTCAAAAAAGTGGTGGCAAAAACAATAAAACGACTGACTGACGTCATTTTCGTTCTATCAAAGAAGTTGCGTGGCAAAGAAGCTCAATAATTTTCCCACCCCAAGTATAACGGACCAACACAAAAAATAGTGAAAGGGTTTAAACTTTTATATTTTGGTTTAAACTGTTTAGACGACGGAAATGAAGAACCGATACAACACGAATTCAAAAGGGAAAAACCGGTTTTCGGACGCGAAAAAAACTTTGGGAAATCAAAAGAAAATTTAAGGAAAGACAAACTGAAAATATACAAGAGCAATTTTTTAAAATTTGTCGTTTTAGGAAGGAAAGCGGGAAAATGGCTTCCCCCTTTAATACAAATCTGGGAAGCCTTTTCAGAACATTTTTAAACAAATTTTGATTTATTTTGGGGCCAAAAAATAAAACAGTGGATCTATTAAAGAAAGCTGACTGCACTAGCATTGAAAGCCAAATAAAAAGAAGAAAGGGCTTTTGGCGGGGTCATGGGTCAGAAGGGAAAAAAGGGGTCATTTCCCCAAGACACCCTTTGGACCGCAGAGGGAAGAAAAAGGGGGGAAAAAACCCAAAAAAAACCTCGAAGGACATGGAAAAGAATTAAAGGAAAGGGCAGGGCCTTTCCCGGGAATACAGCCACCGCAAAGGGGCCCCGATCGAAAAAAATGGAGATTTCTGGGGGATCCCCTAGTCCCTAAAAGGCCCGAAAAGGGATTAAGTAAGTAATACGTTTATGAGAAAAAATTCAAAACGCGGATGGCAAAAAGTAAAAACAAAACCCCTGAGTGACGTCAACTTCATATATCTTAATATTTCGAATTGACGTCACTCGGGCTTTGTTATTTTTTTTTGCCATCCGCGTTCATGATAATTCTCAAAAAACTTGTATTCCCCAGAAATAAAGGGACTGGTTACAGACAGTTTTTTTGGTTGGTCCGTTATATTTCCCGGTTTCAAGTTGTAAACCCCCAAAAGGCCAACGCTACTATCTATAGAAAAATCGAAGTTGGCTCTCAGTCTTTTTTTGTTTTTTTTTTTGCATCCGCGTTTATGAGAAATTTGGGATTCGATAGTCGATGTCATCGCCCAGCAACGGGGGGCCACGTGGTCTAAAAAAAGAAAATCATACTTTTTTTTCTTTATGCTGGCTACAACTTTTCATTCTTCTGATTAGAACTTAAAAATAAAATCATGACAATTTTAATGGGGTTTTTTTCCCTCCGGGGAAAGTTTTTTGGGGTGTCAGAGTAATATTTTGATAAGGGGGTCCGCCTTGTTTTGATAGTTTGAGCCAGTTACTAAGTTACCTTTCCATTTCGAGGAAGTGACTTTTCGACTGTTGAAGCTATTTTACTGAAAAAGTATTTTAACCAACAAAAAACGTTCATGGTTACACACGTTTTTGTGTGTTGGCCCTTATATTCCCGGGTGGGGAAAGTTTTGAATTTGGCCCAATTCATACTTCTATTTCAGGGGAAAAAGACTGGTTGTTTTAAAATAACAACGTTATTCAAAAAAAAAGATATTTCAAAACCCTGAGAAACGCTGTTGATTTTTTTTTTTAACAATCCAAACATCTTTCCATCCGGAAAAACCTACACACGCACGAACTTGTGAAAACCTTAAATGTTTATTGCTTGTAAATAGAACGTAGATACTATTCAGGGCCTTTTGTTTTTATTTTTTTCACCCGTTTGTGAAAATTCTCAAAAAACTGAAAACAACTGTAAACTTTTAGGTTACATATAGTTTTGTGTTTGGGTCCGGTATAAAATCCAAAACCAAATTTTTGCACCAAAAGCGTCAAGATTTTTTTTTTTTTTTCCAAACGGGAAACCCTTACACGGAAAGACCATGAAGGATGCTAAATGAATTTTTCCAAAAAAAAAAAGGGGCATACAAGTACTTGTACTGAATGCAATAGCCCTGTAAAGAGCTCAAAAAAAATTTACTGAAAAAGGAAAATAATTTCATGGGAATTAATTAGGCTACTTACCCTTGTTTCTTATAAAAGGTCCCAATCTGAAGAAAAAAAGTCAACCAGTTTGTTTTTCAAGTGAGGCAATCGAGATGTTCTTTTAGCAGTCACAGGGCCCTATAACTTTCGATTTGAAGGGGTTTACATAACGCACTTCCGGGGGTTCGAAATTTTTCTTTTTTTTATACTTTTACGTGCCGTCAGGTAAATGTGGTCAATTTTGTTTTGACAAACAGTGAAATTTAACGCTCGAAGCTCAGTTAAAATTTTGGTACCATTGGGACCACGAGAGGTTTGGAAAGTGAAAAAATAATTTCATGAAACTGTGTGAAAAACACTGGGGTGTGTTCAATACGGCAATTCTAAAAGGGTCGCTTAGCCCTTGGAATAAAATCCCTCGTTAATAAAAGGTCCCTGAGCTATGCTTCCCTGGGAACATTCCTAATTACTTTTAACGGCATTCGACACGATTCAGAATTTTTTTTCTTCATTTCTTTTTTCCTTTTTTAAAATATTTGAAAATTTACGAAATTTACTGATTTCATTTTTGACTGAGAATTTTCAGGGCTAAAATGCAACTAAAAAAAGGCTCCTAATATCTCAGGCTCCTTTTTTCTACAAAACACTTTCAATATCTTCACTGTCCCCTTTGGGCCGGTACTCATTCACACACAATCAATTAGAGTAATGTGTGTAAAGACAAAGCCGAGGAATTTTCCACGATTATTTTCACCCACCGGCCATGATCACGCTTAAATCATTGCTTTATTTTGGACAGACAAGCCCCATAAGGGCCACCATTTCATGTGGTATTGAGGCGAATGACCTTTTCCGCCTTTAAAGAATTAAAAAATAAAATTTTTGGGAATCAAGAACAAAAAGGATGAAGACTGGGCACAACGTGTTAAAGTGGTGATGATAAAGAACTGAACAAGATTTTGTATGAAAGGGCCCCGACAACAAAAAAAAAATACCAAAAAAAAAAACATAAAAAAAAAACAGTCGACCTGACAAAGGGGGTCGAACCTCAGACATTTTGGATACTGGTCTGTTTGCTACATTTCATTTGGTACCATTGACCGGGGCTCAAAGGGGGGTGAGGGTTCAACCCCAGTCGAGATCGATTGTTTTTTGGGGATGATTTTTTTTTTTGTATTTTTCTTTCTTCTTGATGAATTTTTAATAATTTGTTTTCTTATTTAAAAATGGTGTATTCCCTTTGTTTTTAATTTTTAAAAAGGGACTCCCGTCGTATATGTATGAGCCACTCAATGAAAATTTCAGAAGTAACTTGGCACTGACCTGCTGCCCAGAGGCTATGAAATGGACCACCTGGGGTGAAGGGATATGACGATGATGTGATGATTGAGAGGATGATTGATGTGATGATGTGATGTGATGGTGATGATGATTGAACATTTATTTTGTAACACGTTTCAAC
>NW_027625222.1:0-20000 GCF_034508935.2 Berghia stephanieae
AGGAACCCATTGTAAAGCGCTTTGAGAAATTTAGTGGTTTGCGCTATATAAAGTCAATTTATTTAATTTATTAATCAACGCTTAACAGTGCTAACTTTTTACAATATATGAGAATAAGTTGGTACCACCACAAAGTATTATTCTTATCCTAACCTTTGATTATTAAGAATTCGTATGGTTGCTAACTCGACCTCGTCATTTCAAAAAAATGGAAATGACTTCACGTTGAAGTAAATAATACATCCGTAAAATTTGGAATACAGTGAATGATGAATCCTTTTTATCGACGCATTGTTGCGTTAAGAATACGGCCAGGACTTCCTGCCACTCGTTGACAGTTTAATGGGCGCCATTACGGATTGGCAAGGATGAGGAATTGGAGGCTAAACGGATGTGTTTTTCAAAATTAGTGGAATCGGGGAAATTGGGGGCAATGAAATCAGAAAATAGAAAGAGGCATCGTCTTATCCTGTTTAGGAAGTGGAGGCCCAAATAATGGTATTGGCTGGGAGAAGAATACGTAAAGGGAAATCCCTTCGAATGCAAAATGAAGAAAAGGGGGTTGTTTTTGTTTTTGTCCTGCTCAGGACAGCGTGACAATTATCTGAAAATATGATAATGTGATCAAAGAAAAAAAACAACTTCCATATTAAGCCGAATGGCTTCGGTTTGTTTTTCTGAAATGATTGGCACAAAGGGGTTGGGTTGTACAGCTTTGTGGTTAGTGTATGGCATTCGACTTCGGACCTGCAGTTTTTGGTTTGAGTCAGCTGTGTTAGCACAAAGTGGTTGTTGGAAAGCCCTGTCGTAGTACCCCCGAATAAAATTGGTAATGGCCCGGTAACAACGCTATCTGTCGTTCAAATAAAACCGTACTTAGGCGCATTCTACTCCTAATGATAAGTGTGGTTTTGGCTTGGGATCCCTTTAAATCGTTGAGAATTTATTGGCATAACGCTATATAAAAAAGATTTTTAAAAGCTGGTTTTTCAATCTGAATATTATTTATTCATTTTTGGTCGTTTGATTCTTTTTACATTGCTAGCTATCTGGAGGGAGGTATATTTAATTGTTATCACCAATTTGATTACTTTTTAATATTAATATTTTTATTGTTATTATTATTATTATTATATTTTATTATTATTATTTTATTAATTATTTTATCTTATTCTTATATTTATTATCATTATCATCATCATCTATATCTTCTCTTTCATCATCATTATTATTATTACTTTTATTATTATTTTTTTATTATTATTTTTATATTATTATTCGAAGTGGTTATTTGTACTACCATCAAATAGCGAAAACTACCGCTTTTCTATTTGTACTCCGAACTCTTATGTGTTTAAAGTTGCAAACCACCGCTCCTTTACCTATTTGTAGTACCCCAGACCTTATGCGTTGTTTGTAGCTTTCAAGGCCAGCCGACCAGCCTCCACTTTTCCGGTCTTTTTTTATAAGGTGAAGCAAAAAAAAAAAAAAAAAAAAAAAATGGCCCTTCGGTAAACGAGACATTCTCATCTTTTCCCAATTTGAAAAACATTCGAAAATGAGAATAATGTATTTTTATTACAAAGTCAACAAGAAGGTAATAAACTAGATACGAAATTTTTTTCTTAATAAAGTGGCAACTCATTTCTCGTCATTCTCACTTTAACTCTTCAACTAAGAAGAGTACACCACCTCAAACTTTGGCGTTATATCTTTGTTTTATGAGGTTATTTTCATTTTAAAAAGTTCAAAGGAAAATAAAGGACGCCGATTCAGTGGTGTATTGGTCTATGTATGTGAATAAATATTTTTTTTATTGACTTTTCCAAAATTCCAATAGGTCATTCATTTGTGTGTCGGATCTATTTTTCCTTGTTTAGCTGTCTCGCTTAAACTATACTTTTTTTCTCAATAAATAATTCATTTTTGTTTGATGTATTACGAGATGTTGATTTACCACATGTAAAATTTCAAAGTTGTATCTGAAGCTGTTTCTGAATTATACGTGTTATCCATTGGGAGCTGTGCTTTGGTCAATTTTTTCTTTAAGTATTTATATAGAGATTTTCCCCATATAACTTTTTTAACAGTTTGACAGGCTTTTTTTTTTTAATTTTTCATTAGTTAATGTTTCACCCCTTTATTTTTTACGCTAAATTAAACCCATGCCACTATTTTGAAAAAATTCTTGCAAGGCCTAGAAAGGGGGGGGTTTAATTGAACCCGAACATGCTCTTCTTCTTTTCTTCTTCTTCTTCTTCTTCTACTAATAATCAATAGTAGGTACTACTCCTTCCTGAATGATCGGAACCGTTTAAGAAGCTAAATTACGGGTTCCACCAGCGCAGCTTTGATTCCAGTCCCACAGTGCCCTATGGGCGGGAGAACTTACCCCGATGTCCTGAGCTCGAGGTGTTTCACTTTATAATTGTTTTAGTTTTGCTTTGAATTGGATCTTTTTCAAATGTTTTATTTTAATTTTTTTAAATTTGTAGCATTTAAAGGCCTGCGTTAGGTATCGCTTCTGTACTGTAACTGTAAGAGCGTAAGAAAACATGGTAAAAGTCCGTAAAAGTATGCTGATGAAAATGTATGACAATGAAATTATAAGGGGGCTGGGTTATTCAGGGTTCGACTCTGAATAACTTTCTCCGGTTATCAGGTCGATTGAAAATGTTAGGGTTATTCAGGTTCGGGGAGTCCACTCTGAATAACTGTAGACAATTGCTTGAAAATGTCTCAGTTATTCAGGGGGGAGTGACTCTGAATAACGTAGCAGTTATGAGTGATGAACTTCCAGTTACCAACACACGGTTTTTCTGTTTGTTCACCTCTGTTTAAACCCTACGGGAAAAAATGTTTTACTTTTTGTATTTTCTTGTCTCTTTGTTCATGGCAGTTTTTTGATCGGTGTTTGCTTGCGGCCGCAAAATTTGCAATTTTTTGCAAATTGTCGAGATTTTTGCAAAAAAAAAAAAAGAAAATTTTAAAAAAATATAGTGGGGACCAGTGTGATAATCTTCGCGGATTTCTGGGTTTTTAGGATTTGTTATAAATGTTCTGTTGTTTTTTTGTCATGTCAAACATTTTCTGCTCAGTGGTAATTAGGGGGGGGGGGGGGGGGGGGGGGGGGGGAACAATAAATTCCTTTTTTTTTTGAAAACCCTTGCCTCGTTGATGAATTTTGGTGAAAACTCCTTTATTTTGGGTTAGTCTGGACACGGGGCCCGCCAAAGGTCAAAGGGGCAGCACAAAGACACATGGGGCCAGATTGGAAGTTGATCGAAAGGGGAAGGGGATTGGGAGCAAATGGGTGTAAAATATTTGTTTTTTTAGCTGAACAGAAATGGGTCTACATTCATTTGACGATTTTTAAGGTTTTAAGGTGTCTTTTTTTTTTTTCTTCCTTTTTTAAGTTTTGTTTTGTTTTTGTTTGATTGTTCTGATTTTGTTATGAATTCATTACAACTTGTGTTAATTATAAAAAAAATTTTAAAAAAAAAAATAAAAATCAATTCATTAATTCTTCTTCTCTCTCTCTCTCTTCTCTCTTCTCTCTCCTCTCTCTCTTCCTCTCTCTTTTCTCTCTTACCGCCCCCTTCTATTTTTATTTGTTTTAATATCATTTGGAATAGAGAGAAATAAGGTTAGGCTGTCGATTTAAGAAATGATTGTTTATAAGCTAATTTAAATTTGCTTTGTTGATGCAATATGTTTGAATTGATTAAAGATTCTTATTTATAAGCGACTGAAGTTGAAAAAAACGCCAGTTTTAAGAATTTGGCACAAATTGCCAAGTCACAATATAACCGTAGTAAATGGTATCAAATTGAAAAAAAAACTCATCTCGCAAGAACCAACTCGATATTTCGATAGGCTACTGGCTCTAAATATCTGTAACTGGTTTAGGGTTGACTTGAATAACCATTACCGTTATCCAGAGTCGACTCTGAAAACCCTTCTTTAAGAAGAAGAACAATAGAAACTTATAAACAAATCAATAAAGAAGCTTTTAAAAAATGAAATTTAAAAGAAGAAGAAAGACTGCCTCAAGAAGTGAAAAAATTGTCCTGTTGTTGGATGTGGAAGTGGACATAATGTGCTGTTAAGAATTAGAAGAAATGAAAGATGCCACCTTTTTATTTTTAAAGTAGAAAAAAGTAAAATTACTCCGCTCAGCATTGCTGTGGTGTGATGTCTAGTGTTAGTTAGGTGTACTATATTAGAGTGATATCTTGTTACTTCATATTTTCAATTTAAAAACCTGTAGAAAAACTTGATGATTTGTTAAATTTCCTTATATGACCATGTTTTAGTTTTCCGCAGCCTTTTTATTTCAATTTTGAAATATTGAAAGGTATGGAGAGGAGTTTGCGGGGTTTTTTTTTTTGTCTGTTGTTTTAGTTATAGGTCATAGTGGGTCCAATTGTTGGAAATGTACAAGGTTTTATTTTTTTTTAAGGTTAGTTGGAAGGAAAATACTTTCTTAGCTCAAGGAACGTGCAGAAAACCTCCCCTATTTACTATTATACTATACCAAGTTAGTGCTAGACTCTTCTTCCGCCACCTCATCCTAACGGATGACACCACAGGCAACTGATATTATTCTCTTCTCTCTCTCTCTCTCTCCTCTTTTTCTCTCTCTCTCTCTCTCTCTCTCTCTTTCTCTCTCTCTCTCTTGGGGTGTATCGCTGTCTATTTTGCCCCTCTCCCTCTTTTTACATTAGTTTTGTAGGTGTTTTGGCAAATTCTCAAGAACAGCCAAGTTATGCGGCTGGTGGACTCACTTCCGGATTGGAAGGTCCTGGGGTCGAGCCTGCCAAGGACTCAATTCTCTCACTGTATATGGTTGATTTCCTATCCGCTAAGAGCGTTGTTGTCAGAAGAAAAACTCGCCTAAAAGTTTCTTGTTAGTGTTGTGCTGTCAGGACCTTTGTAAAGTGCTTTGAACTGTTTGGTGGTTATTGCGGCTTAGAAAGCTCAATTCTTTTTTTTTAAAATTTAAAAAAGAGCAGGATGAGTAGTTTATAAACCATTCTAATATATGATTTTGTAAATAGGCCTCACCCAAATTTTACGAGTGTTTGGTGGCAAATATTAGACATCGTTGCCACTGTGATTTTGATGAAACTTGGTTATACACAGATACAGAATTTTCCTAATCGGCTTCAAAAAATGCGATCTGAACTTCAATTTTAATGAAGTAATTTTTCCAAATGAAGTTTTATTGGAATGTGACAAGATCCTTTTACTTAATACAATTCAATTTAGTGTTGTCTGTAGTTGTTTGCCAATATTAGAATGCCGAATTTGAATTTTTATTGCTTAAATAAATTTAAAACAAATGCCTTTGGCTTTCCATTTGTGCCATTAGTTTTGACCTAGTCCCTGATTTGAGTACCACGTCACAAATTTAAGTTCTTCGGAAAACTCTCGACTTATTTTTATTCTTCTAATAGAACTGTAACACCTTGTCTCAGTTGGGAAAATATTGCAATTTTTAAACTTAATTATTTAGGTATTTATGTTATGATCTTTTATATTTTTCCCGTGTTTTTCAGCTTCCATCATATCACCCTGAGGAAAGTTGGCTATTTATGACTTTTGTGTCTATGAATGCAAGCAGGGCAAAAAGCAATTGACTTCAAGCAAAGGAGTTCGCCCTAACCAGAGGTAGGAGGTTGTTTTTGGACGGGGGCAGGAGGTTTTTTTTACTTTTACATATTTAAAAAAAATGAAAATATTATATGCACAAGGTTATAATATTTCAGAATAACTCGGAAGTAAATTATCACCATCAGCTTTTCTATCTTGATTGCCAAGACAATTTTAATAAAGCAATCAAACTGATTTTGAATTTTAAAACATCCAGAGGAAAGAGGCAATGTTTGCCTATCTGCAGCTCATTTACAGTCTTCAGTGGGCGGGCTGCACGATGTAATGCAGCAAGACAATAGTTCAACTATTACCAGAACAGTTTTAAAGTGAAAGACTTGATTTGTTCATTAATTGTATCTGATTGCGCTGGATTGGTATTATTATTGAATGTCTTATTAAGATTTATTTTCAATTGCTCTATAATCTGCATGTTGAAATCCTTCACAATTGAGTTATGCAAGTGACAACGCTATTAATATTTTATCATACTATGTTGTGGTAATTTTATATTTTGTAATAAAAAGTTTTCTTACATGCAGGACTCTGAAATTAATACTGGCTTCTGAGGGTTACAGGGGCTAATCACACCATGAAAATCACCCATGTGATAAATTGGTAAGACTCATTCATTTTATACTTATTTTCCATCGATATTTTGTCCCTGCAGTTTTTCGCTGCCGAAAATGTTACACTTGACAGCAATTAATCGCAAATTCTATTTTAGTTGCAATTAGACTCAATTTTTTTTATAAATATGTATTATTTTTTCTTTTCTTGTTACTTTATATTTTCAGTACTTAATTGTCCCTCCCCCCTCCCACTATTGAGTGTAATATATAGTAATAGATTAGTTAGGTAAATGCACTGTTGACACCAGGACCAAATGTTTAAAGGACAACAGCCATTCCAACTCATATTTTATTACGATACATTCAAGGTGGCGCACTGAGATGGAGAGATGATGACCAGCTTGTGACAAAATTGATTGTTCCAGAATTTGTATTTTTTTTTATTAAAAAAAAATTTCTTGGAAGGGTTCTGGGCAGAGAGTTCACATTTTTCTATCCTTATATTTGTTTTCCCTTTCCATGTTGCTCCCTGTCTTTGTTATGGATTAAGATTGTTCATTTTTTTCTGGTCCTTGGGGGGTCTTTAGTTGGGAGGCAGACAGTTAAATACAGTACCTTTCTTCTTGAGATGATTTTTTATACTGTAAATCATCTCTCTGTTATGTACTGTTATAGTTATAGGTTTTGAATATTATTGCATTATGTAAATGTTTTAGCAGGATCCTTTGCTTGTGTCTCGGTGAGACTTTGAGGTAATGTGAAAATTGGTACATCTTTGAGGTGCTCGTGAAATCTACTGTTCCCTATTTATTGAATCAGTCACCGTATCATCATCCTTTTTATAGTGTTGCAAGCGCTATTAAGTCCTGTAAGACAATATAAGCAGATCTAGGTGGTGGTATTTTTTTGGGTTTTTTTTTTTTTGTCTTTGTTTTTTTTTTTTTTTTTTTGTTCCAGATAAGGAATTTTAAGATTTGATGGTTGTCCATAGACTTTTCAAAATAAAATTTGACTTTGACTATGAGTACGATGCAGTTATAAGTGCTTGATTTCTGAGGACTAATTATAAATGGTGACCACTCTATTGCGTTTTTGTATGCCATGAAAATGTTACAAAGACAATGAAGCGACGTTTTTTTTGGGAATTCTGCAGTCATTCATTTAACCCTTGAATTTGATGAGCGCCTGTTGCATTTTAGTTCATTCAAGTATTTTAGAGTGACAAACACAACTCGTGCATTATGGGTTTATATGCAGATTTTTGTCTTTAAATTGTCAATAAAAATAAAATGCTTATTTTTGTTTTGTTAGCTGGCAAGGTCTGAATTGAATGCTATTGCATACAATTTTTTACTTTTAATCTTTTTTCTTTTTACATTTAGCCATCCTCACTTTATCCGGAGAATCGCCTGCCCTCGTGAATGAGACAGTGAAGGCTATGGCTAAAACAAAGGTGTCCACAACCCAACTTAGGCAATACATTCAATCAAGCCAAGGATAAAATGTATTGCCTAAAGATGTCGAAGATTTGCAGCGGAGATTGTTCAAGACTGATATTGACAGGACGGACGGTGAGACGGTACAGGAATTACTGAGAGAGTAGAGGAGGAAGGAGGTGTAACAAAGTTCAGTGTGAATGAGGATGGTGGTTTTGAGTATTTGTTTTAAGTAACGGGAAGAATGAGGCGTGATTTGAGTGTTTTTTGTGATGTGTTTGTTATGGATGCAACATACAAAGTAAATCGATATTTGTATCCACTTGTGAATGTTATGTGCATAGATGATGAGGGTCATGGCGGGCGAAAGACTGGAAATCCATGACCAACCTGAAACTGACATTGTACCAGTATGACGTGTGACAAATACACAGGAAGGACGGTATCGAATTGTATCTTCAGTGACAAACAGGATCAATAGTTTGTTTCAAGTTATGGGAGAACATCAGTTTCTGCAAAGAATCTCCCAGTTGGAACAGTTTTTGACTCTTGTCTCTGAAGATAAAGACTTGACATTGTTGACATGACTGACTTAATACAGACAAATCCCTATTCTAACCCTCTTTCTGACTTTTCAGAGATACTAGACATTGTAAATGCACATACTGACCAGAGACCACAGACATTATAAATACACACTTGCCCAGACAGAGACCACAGAAGTTATGGACACACAAACTGACCAGACAGAGAGACCACAGACGTTATGGACACACAGACTGACCAGACAGGGACTCCAGATAACAGAGAACATGCGACCATAAAGATGCCCTTGACACGACAGAGACAGTTAGACTGCGAAATTTTTCAAATGTGACTCTACACAGGAAATTTCATACAGAATTCCCTTAATACCTTTACTCATTGTCCATTTGTAAAATTTATTTTCATGTAATAAACCACCCAAAAGAGTAAATTTTTAACGTGGGTGGGGGCTGTCACGTTACTGTAGATGAGCTTAAGTCTCAATGGATTTAGCTTTAGGCAACCACGAGTTGGTATTTTTCAAACCTGTTGCTATGCTATCTTGTGATGACAACGTTCTCAGTCGCCAAACGTCACTAGCTATCCTTCACATAATGCAGGGTTGATTGTGTGAAGTACGTTTGGGGCCGAGAAGATAGCAAGGCATAGTGCAGGCTACTGTATTGTGTCAGTCCGTGAACGGGTGACCAATTCATAGTACAAAGAAGGCAAATCTGTTACTATATGTCCCCAAAAAAAATATAACACAGAGAAGGCCGAAACTGTGTTTACAGGCCGGTACAGAATAAAACAAATATAACACAGGAGACCAAACACTGTGTTGTAGAATATCAAAATTTCAAAAGCTGGTCGGTCAGTGACGAAAAAAAAAAGGGACATTATAAGTCGTAATATCACATCTCAATAAAAGAGTGTGATAGTAAAAAGGTGCCCGTTAACAATTGAGTCGGTCAAGTCTCTATCCAGATTCAAAAGGATAGTGCAAAGTCCTGTATGTAAAACAAATTTGAGAAGCATGGTTGTTTCTCAATACTTGTTGGGTCGTGATCGGTATAGAACAGTAAAGTTAGGTGCCCCAAACGTAAACAAAGGTCGAGAAGCACATGGCAAACCACATGTTCCTGTCTTGACAGCTCACGTTCCAATGTAAATAATAGAAAGAAAATAACCTTTAAAATTTGGCTGTTAGGTGGCAAAAGAAACACATATTCATAAATACGCGATCATGCATCAAATAATGTCTAGATATGGATATTTTATGGAACAAAAAGGTAAAATTTATCAAAAGTTACGTCTATCTATTTTTAGACCAGAGCAAATTATTGCGCTGGTATGAACAAAACGAGAATTATTCGGAGCCTGATTTTCATAATAATTTAGTCTTATATTATTATTTCTGCAACTGTTAGATTTTATGTAAACATATTTTCAATACTGAAAGTGTATTGCCTACAACTCAAACTACAAAATTGGGAGACCTATATTGTGCGTAAATTATTCCGGTCCCTAACGGAAATCACTAGCAACTTGTTATTGTTTACGTTTGGGGCACCTAACTTTACTGCTCTATAGAGTGAAGAGTGTTCATGCTACACATCTTCACGAAATATCAGATCAATGCTGTGTCAAGATTACAGAGGAGCAAGAAGACAAGATTTGTTTGTGTGTCTTTATATGTTACGGAATAGGTACATTTTCGTTGTCAAAACTTTCATTTTTATTTTGACATTTTCTTGATCTTTTAAAATAAAATTATAATTTAATTTAATCAACAGACTTGTTTATTAATTTAAAGATATACTTTTGTGGGGACCTTTCGTAAAATCATTAGTCCGATTGTAGTTGTAAATTTCTTTATATTCTAATGTCATAAAATCAGTGACACCACTGAATCCCTACCAGCGCTTTTACTCACTGAGTCCCTACCACCAGCACTTTTACTGAGTCCCTACCACCAGCGCTATTACTCACCGAGTCCCTACCACCAGCGCTTTTACTCACTGAGTCATTGAGCTTTTACTCACCGAGTCCCTACCACCAGCGCTTTTACACTTCGAGTCCCTACCACCAGCGCTTTTACTCACTGAGTCACAGCGCTTTTACTCACTGAGTCCCTACCACCAGCGCTTTTACTCTTCGAGTCCCTACCACCAGTGCTGTTACCGAGTCATAGAGCTTTTACTCACTGAGTCCCTACCACCAGCGCTATTACTCACCCAGTCCCTACCACCAGCGCTTTTACTCATTGAGTCATAGAGCTTTTACTCACCGAGTCCCTACCACCAGTGCTATTACTCACCGAGTCCCTACCACCAGCGCTTTTACTCACTGAGTCATAGAGCTTTTACTCACCGAGTCCCTACCACCAGTGCTATAACTCACCGAATCCCTACCACCAGCGCTTTTACTCTTCAAGTCCCTACCACCAGCGCTATTACTCATCGAGTCATAGTCGTAGAGCTTTTACTCATCGAGTCCCTACGACCAGCGCTATTACTCACTGAGTCCCTACCACCAGCGCTAATACTATTAGCCACCAAATCCCTACCACCAGGGGGGACAATATAAGCTCAAATTAGACCCCAAATATTCTTACAGTGATGCAGAAAAAAAACAACGAACAGATCTCTTTCAAATTTACACAAAATGTTTCTTACAACAAGATGGATAGGTTTAGCAATAGTCTTGAAAATAAATTTTTCAGAATTTTTTTTCGATTTCTTAGTGAAAATTTGGTGTGACATGACAGGAAAAAAAATTGATTTAAAAATTCATAAAACTGCTAAATTTTTGTTTAGCCCAAAACCCAACCATCATGATGCAAAACACATCATAAGAAAAATTCTGACCAAATTTGAAGACAATCTGATGGGAAACAATCCAGATGTGAATGTTAGAAAATCAGAGAATGACGCACAATGAAATTTTGAGAAAATGAAAAAATTTGTCTTTAATTTGATAATAAAGCTAATTATGCAGACAAAGGCCAACATTCATCAAGTATAACCAATATGGAACAAGAAAACTAATATTTTATAAATTGATCAAATTCTGAAAAAAATTATAAACAATTCGCTAACCCATACCTCTAAGAAAAAAAATTGCGAAATAATTTAATATCTGCTGTTATTCACCAAAAAATTACTTTAGTGGTCAAATATGCTTTATAGTTCTAAAATTCTTTAACTATATCTCATGAACTAATAATGTAATGTATAATTTGATGCTAAACACCAAAAATAACTGAATTAAAAAAAAAACTTTTTTAAGGGGCAACATAAGCTAAAATTAGACGTAAAACCCTAAAATTTCTAACATAGATGCACCAAAAACTAGCATATAAATTTCTTTCAAATTTAAACACAATGTTTCTTTCATAAATAGCTATATCATGAAAACTCTTGGAATAATTTTTTTAGAATTTTTATTTGATTGCAACTGAAAATTTAGCGGGGATCGACAGGAACAAATGAATTTTAAAATTTATAAAATTGCTAAATTTTAATTTACCCCCAAACACTTACATCATGATGTAAAACACATCATAGAAAAGATTCTGAATAAATTTGAAGATAATTTAAAGGAAAATGACTAAGGTAGGATTGCTAGAAAATCAGACAAATGACATAAAACAGACATTTGAGAAAGCGCAAGCTTTTTCTATAATTTGACATAAAGTTAAAAGGCTGATTTTGCAGACAACTAAAAGAAATGATCCATCAAACTTTCAAAATATGACCGTAATAGGACAAGAAAACGAAACTTTTGTAGATTGATCTAAGTCTGAAAAAAATTATAATCGGTTCACTAACCCATACCCTTAGATAAAAAAAAATGCTGTAAAATTGATTTTTTTACGCCCAGAGATAAAATAATTTTGTGGTCAAAAATGATGTCATACCTTATGAATTCATCATTATAATCACAAAACCTAATTATTTACTGTATACAATAGGTTATACAGATGATTTCTAGATATATTAAATGATTTTTCAAAATATAATATGGCACGCTGTCCTCATTTTTCATTTTTTTATTCTACTTGAGAGACAAGTCGTATAAAATTAGATATCTAGTCAAGTTGAACTGCAAAATCAATTCTATTTTAGACAATAAAACAGTTAAATAGTGCACTAGCTCTGAATAAAAAGCAATTTGCTTTCCCAAACCCTTGGAATAAAAATCTCTTTCGCCTCAATACAGAAAAAGTCAACACTACTTGTATGCCACCACTTTTTTTGTAGTTCCACAAAGAGGGTTGATCCTGCTCTGGATGGAAAAATTGAAATAAAAAAGAGACACATTTCATTAGCAATTTTGGGAAATGGCATTATTGTCATAAAATGCATTTGTCAAAGACATGGCAATTTTTTTAAAATGATCATTATTCACACCAACACACTTGAAATTTCATTGGTTTTACATCCATAGAACAAAACTCTTGGCAACAAACTATAGTCTGTCGTTAATACATTCAGTAGTAATTCAATTCAAATGATGCTTTGCCATTTGCATTTAGAAAAATGAGCATTTATTTTATTGATCACCAATAAAAAATGTAAAGGCGCTATGGAGATTTGAAAACATTACTAACCATTGTCAAAAAGTACATGCAGACACTCTGGTCTGCTGGCCTAGATGATGGTTTGCTGATTGATGAGTTTTGCCACAGGCAAAGGTTTGCCTCAACACACCTTGCCAGAATAGCCCTTGAGCCAGCATCTTTATGGATTGTCAGGACACCAGTAACGTCAACAGTGTTCTTTCATGTTAGCTGTCGATGAAAACAAAAAATTAAATTAAATTCACTACAGCGAAATAGGCACATACATGCCAATGCTAAAGTTTATGACAGCAACACTTCGCATGTTGAACGGGACATAACGTCTGTTAGGCGATATTACAATTTCTTCGGACAGAGACAACGCAGTTAACGGCCAAGTACACATTTTACAACTGAGTCCGGTGAGAGAAAGTGAGCAAAGTGCCTTTTCCAAGGGCTCAACTATGCGCCGAGCGAGGCTCGAGCCCAGGACCTTCCGGTCCAAAAGCGAGTGTCATACCACTACGACATACCCGTGCGTAATTTTTAAAAATATGATAAAAATAATCACACTAATATAATTATCTCACATTGTCATCATCATAGGCATTTCAAAACTACTAATAATACTACCACTACAGATACCTTATCATTATAAAATATTACTCTCTCTCTCTCCCTCTCTCTCTCTCTCTCTCTCTCTCTCTCTCTCTCTCTCTCTCTCCATGAACATAACATACAAAACCCAATTTTCCGATATGAAAAAACAGCCCCCCCCCCCCCCCCCCCCCCCCCCAAAAAGGTTTTGAAAAAGTATGGACGATGCATGCTGTGTCGGCCATAATAAAGATAATAACAATAACTGAATGAAAAGTATTTTTTTAAAGGACCCTGAGCCTGGAATGTCGTGAGTACTCGAAACCTCTTAATCTTGATAAAATTAGCAACCTTTTGACTGGGGATCGAACATTGAAACACCTGGTTATAATCGCCTGACATGGAAGGCTGATTTAAATTATTGGGGGGGGGGGGGGGGGGGGGGGGAATTAGTATTTAAATTTTTTTAAGGCCCTGTTATTGTTATTTTTCACAAAATAAAGTAATAAAGTTAAGTAATTCGCGGTAGCGACAAATGTGTCGTCAGTGGTCAGCTGATGCACAATCAACAAACACACAACCCCAAAGCATGTTTAGTTATAAAAATAAGAAAAGAATTAAAATGTGCATTTCGTATGCTTACCTTGTAAACTGAGTATTCTGTGACTTGAAAAGAGTGAAGAATTACCAAAGTCCGTCAAAATCAACTTGTAATAATAGATAGGTGCAAGGCCCTCTATATAGCACAGGCCAGGAAGCGTGGGAGAGGGACGAAAACTAACAGGCCGACTTCGCCGCTGTCCACTTTATCGTTTACCTGTACGCTGGCGTGCAGCTCTTCGCGCACAAAACAATTTAAAGACGTGTTAAGTGTTAGCGGATCTTATTTCTAAATAATATTAACGCTAATAAGTTCGTTCATTTCAATATCAATAACGACTTAGCTAAAGTTACACAAGTTACCCATATAGAGTACTTTGTAGTAATAATAATAATAGTAGTATAAAATTTAAAAGTGAGAATTCTTATACTTTCCTTTTTTTTACTTTTATGTGGGTTATACCATGCTCACTGTTAAGGTCATATAAGTGCTCAGTGGTAAGTAAGATGTTAGACAAGTTAAAATAATACCAAGACTTTAGGCCCTGCCATGGATGTTTCAGAGAGGTAGATTTACTACGAGGGAAATAAATATCATCTTTCAAAATAGGTGACGAAAGATATTTACAGGAAAAAATATAGATTGATGATGGTTACCCCATAACATGCATTATGGCCCAGGGATATGCTAACACCCTTTTTGTACGTAAGTACTCAGTCGTATAGCACGACTGAACAAACAGAACAGCTGTGTATGTAAGCTTGTTAAGAGAACACTAGAGAGAGAGAGAGAGAGAGAGAGAGAGAGAGAGAGAGAGAGAGAGAGAGAGAGAGAGAGAGAGAGAGAGAGAGAGAGAGAGAGAGAGAGAGAGAGTAAGGTGATAGATAAAAGAAAAGTAACTGAAAACAGTTTGTAGTTACAAGTTGTTTTGTTGTTTGTTGCTTTAGGTCTCTTCCAACACAATTGAGGTTATATGAGAGACCGCTGAAACAAAAAAACAAGCAATCTAACAAAAATAGTACAAATGTAAATCAAAATCATAACCTAAAGATATCATAAGCTAAATTATAAATAACCAAGAACAAACAGGCAGAAGATTTACAGAAAAAAAAATATCCCCTGTCAAAAATACAATCACAAACCAAAGAAGCAGGATAGGCTAGTAAAGAGAAGAAGAAACGACATCACTATCGGATCGTACACCCATGCGAACATCATAGGTATATGATTCAAGGGTGATGCTTAGTTACAAGTTGAATAGAGGCAAGAAAATACATTTCCAAAAAATGACTGAGACTGTCGTAGCTGTAGAACACTTGCAATAGCTTTAGACATATAATTATACTCCCCCCCCCCCCAAAGAAGAAACAGTATGACAATGGAAGAACCTTAAAAGGATTCCCATCTACTATGGCCCCGCCAACCATCCGCTTGCACACTAGAGTAAGAAATAAAACTCAGTTCTTACAGTTATCTCATTGGGACATTTATTTTTAACATATGAACAATCTGTATATCATACATAATATAAAACAGAGATTGCAAGTGACATACTTTTAAAATATATTTATACTTTGTGATTTCAAAAACATAATTACAGTTATAGTATAGTTGAAGTAATAATTATATCACTCAATCAAGCAATTATATTTATTACACACATCATAGTTTTCAAAACATACAAACCAGTAATCTAAACAAGCATATGTGGGGTTTTTTGTTTTTGTTTTTAAGGGTTTTACAACACTTAGGTCATATCAGCGCCAGTAAAAAAGGAAGAAAATGGGATAGTTAAAAGTTATAGAATTACAATTAAAGCACCCAAAAATAAGGCAGACAAAGGGGAATTGGTTCAAATAGGGAACAGATGTTGATTCCAAGAGCACACTATCAGTGTACGAAGTTTGAGATCACTCAATATCTCATTCAGACATAAGCACAGGTCTCCTTCCAGAGGAACACACTCAATTGTTTACAAATCATACATTGGTGAAAGGAAAAATAATACAGTACATAACAGAGAGATGATTTACGAGGAAAAAAAAATATCATCTCCCAAAACTAACTATACATTTGACTGTTTCCCTCCCAGCCAGGGTATCCGTCCAGGGCCAGGACAAAACCAAGTAATCTCATTCCCAAGACAAAGACAGCATGTTGGAAAACAGATATAGGGGGATAAAAGACACAGTATGTATCTCCCTGCCCACTATGTGAGGTCAGGAACAAACAAATATAAAATTCTGACAAAAATACAAATCATGCAAATTTTATGGCTTTTTTTACATTTACAATCTGATTAGAACAGTTTGCTTCATTTACTTTCTTAGAATAATTATTCAACAAAATGTTGACAAATGTTGATATACATATATGAAATAACTTATCTCTTTGAGACTTGCAATTCGTACACACAGATGAAAATTCAATGGGAAGGTTACACTCTGTCCAGTAAGCTATATTTAGTTTCATTTGGACATCTTTTTGATTGTTTAACTTCAAAAAATGTAGCTCCATATTACTAACAGCAACATTCATGATTGAAAGTGCAATTTGAAACAAATGAACAAGAACAGGAGATGGATATGTTAAGCCACCGTGATTAAGGTTTTCAAAATACTCTAAAAGTTTATCATCAATAGAAAAGTCAAGACATTTGTTTTTATCTCCTACAATCTCACAACAAAAAGAACAATCAGTTTTTGTAATAACTTTCTTTGCAACATAGCCAGCAACATATATAATAACATCTAAAGACTCTGACTGAATTTCAACATTTTCAAAAGGAAAATTTTGAATGAAAAGCATGTCACTTTCATCCAAATTATCTGAAGAGAACTCAGATAAAAAAACATTTAACATTTAAGGGAATGCTGCCTTTAGAGGAAGAATGAATAGTTAAAAGCTGCTTTATAGTTAATTTTCTTTCATTCTCAAGAATCTCTTCCACAGAAATCAAAGTATTTCCACCGGATAACTGCCTATATTGACCAAAACGAGCCTCAAGATCATCAGTCTGAAATTTTCCAGTCAAAACAAATTTAAAATTAAGTTTAGTTAAAACATATCTTATCAATTCAACTAGACATTCTAATGTATGGGACAAAGCATAAAATGTATCTGAAGACAAAAAACCACACTTAGTTTCTTTATGCATCTGGTTCCATTTCTTGAGCCATGAAGACATTTTTTAGTAACCAACTCAGTCTTTCATCTTCACAAGAGAAGAAAGGAGAGGCATCTGGTTTAATCTTATTCCTCCCATAATACTGGTGATGTATATTAACCATATCCCACCAACGACAAACTATAGTCAAGAAATTAACAGTACCCTCCCAAGATGTTGAAAGCTGAATGAGGACCTAAGGTTTTCAAAGCAGCAATATTGGTTTCATTAAATATCTTAAGGGCTAAACTGACTTTCTGACGCTCTAAAGAGTGTGGGAATAGTGATTTCCAGGTTAAGGTAGGGGCCTCTTTTAGAAGTTGGGACTTTTCAACTCTGTATAAATGCTTTAAATCAGAAAAGGAAGCATGAGAAATACATTTGCTATCTATGACTTCACTATCTAAATTGGGGAAAGTAAAAGTTTGACTATCGTTTTTAACATTCAACCAATTATTTCGAATTGATTTGAGAAGATGAACAGAGTCAAACAATAAAAAAATCTTGAGAGAATTGTCAATAGGATTAGGTATAAAAAATTTAGTTTCTGAGTCTTTAGTCAGTAAAGAAAACATCTTTCGATTAATTCTATTGTTATCAGAAATGACACTGATGACATTAAATCCAGCTTTACAAACATTAAAAATTACATCATTTGTTGTTTCAAACAAGAAATCTGAAGCCATCTTTACAACAGGAAACATTCCAACAATTAATTTCTTATTAGACATGACAGAAGAAATCATTGCTCCCCTCTGTAGGATAATTTCGACTTGACATGAACTTCATCAATAAGAAGATTAACATACAAATCTTTATCTGACAGGTACTTAATTTCATTCACTAAAAAATCATTGGCAATCAGACCTGATTTTAAAAATACAGTGCTAGATAATAAACGTAAATATTGCACACTGGGAAGAATAAGTAAAGAATCCCTTAACTTACGATAAGTTGTCGGGAATTTGAATAAATACAAAAAGAAGCAATCATACATTCAGCAGAAAATCTACGCTGTGATGGAGACAGATTTATCAAATTTAACTGATCAATTTAAAAAATCAAAAACTTTGTTATTACTATCATCATTATTTTTGTCTCTGCAGACATTCAACAATTTAATTGCCTGATGAAATGTTGAATTATAGGAAGATGTAAAATCTGTTGCAGAATAATGGCTTAAAATATTTTCTAACTGGCTCCAAGTAGACAGCTTAGAGTCCGGAATTATTCATTTCAAGTCATTTTTACAAACAAGAACATTTTTTAACCACACATCTAGTTTCAAATCATTTTTTACACATATACTAACACATATAATAAAAGGAATCGTTAATCCATCCGAATCAGTCGATGCAGTGGCATACAAATATACAGAATCATTTTTTAAAGCATAACAAATATCATTATATTTCCACTTTTGCAGAAATCCACACACTTCATTTTTAAAATGCTCAAAACTTAAAATTTTATCTTGTTCTAAAAAAACGTTAAAACTTTCCTCTTCTCTCTCCTCAAGTCTCTGTCTCTTACTCCTGGGGCTTTCCCTTTGAGGCAAAGGGGTAGTAGTGAGGTAAGAGGGAAGATTTGGAAAAACTGATGGGATGGCACCAGCTTTCAACTTCAAACGCTTCCTGCGAACAGTTTTCTGTGGTTGTCCATTTTTTTCAGGAACGACTTTAAAATGTATAATATCATCTTCCTGAAAGTGTTTTTCACAAACAACAGTAAACTTTGTCACAACGAAGTTTTCCCGAGGAATTTTTCTAATCCATGAATTCCTTTGTTCTGCATCTTTCGGGAATTCAAAACAAGATGCCTTTTTTGGCGCACAATCAAGTCTGTAATAATTACTGTCACATCCAGGGACACAGCACTTGTTCACCATCATGGAACGAACTGTTGGTTATCAAATACTGTGGGGAAAAAAAAATAAAAGGTAGATACATTAGTTCATAGTAACCATTTGAAATTAGGGTAGAGATTAATGTCAATTGTTTTAAGCAGGACTACAAGATACATGTACACATTACACATCATCTAAAAAATAACGATAAGTGTTGAATTGTAAGCCTCAATTTATTAGACGAAGACATACTGTGGACGTTTCTGGTTTCCCCTTTATCAACAAAACAAGACGAATAAGAGATGTGTAGTGTGAATGGTGTAGATAAGGTGAATAAATATAAACGATGGGACAGCCTACCCCTTTGTAAGGAAGTACGAATTAAATTCATTAAAATTAAATTGAGCTTTTATATAGTACAATCTCCACTAAACATGCTCAAAGCGCTCTACAAGGGGTCTCTGACAAACAGCAACACGTAACATAGAGAACGAGACATGACGCCTGTTAGGCGATAATACAATTTTTTCGGACAGAGACAACGCTGTTAATGGCCAGATACTCATTTTTTAAACCTGAGTACGGTGAGAAAATGTGAGCCTTTTCTAAGGACTCAACTATCGCCAAGCGAAGCTCGAACCAAGGACCTTCCGATCAAAAAGCGAGTGTCATACCGCTCGACCACATAGCTGCCCACTAGACCACATAGCCCCATTAAGAAACAAGGCCCACAAATATTGATCTCAAATAAATAAATAATTTTAGAAAATTAAAATCGAAGTTTTTTTTTTAATTAAACATCATGGTAAAATTTTTTTGAAAAACAACAACAAAAATAGGTAACAAAAAAAGAGGGAAAAAAACTAACAAAAACAAACAATAAACAGATAAAGACGCAGTAAACGAATGAGTGATAGGTGCCCAGTCATAATAATAATAATAATAATAATAATACCCTAATGATAATAATAATATAATAATAATAATAATAATAATAATAATAATAATAATAATAATAATAATAATAATAATAATAGA
>NW_027625223.1:0-7265 GCF_034508935.2 Berghia stephanieae
AATTTTAAAATTTAAAAAGCTTTTTAATCGGGCCTTTTAAATAAAAACGGTGCGGGGAACACAAAGTTTTGACCTACCTTCATTGTCATTTTAAAATGAATAGATCTTGTTATAGAAAGTTAAGTGCCAGAGGCCCATTTATGTTTGAAAAGGTTTTAAGGATAATTACAAAGTAATTGATGAAATACATAATCTTTTTTTTTTTTTTTTCAGGTATCACATAACGATGCCAGTTCCACCATTTATCATGAGGAAACCAAAATTCATCATTTCACATTCTTTTAGTATTATCATTAGACTCGATTACTGTGATAATTTCATATTTTTTTCCCCATACATTCACATAATATCATTCATGAATATTTGTATTGAAATGATATCGAAATAAAAGTTTGTTTCTATATTTTTTATTATTAAGTTGGTTTTTTCCTACAATATAAATTTGAATAAAAGAAACAAAACAACACCAACCAAAAAAAAAAAAAAAAAAAAAAAAAAAAACAAAAACAAAAAAAAAAAAACAACCCCAAAATCTAAAAGGGCTTCAATAATCATCTGCTGACAAGTTTTCCAAATATAAAAGGTAAAAATTTAATTTTCATAAAAATTTTGAAGATAAACTTATAACAGGGAGGATTTGAATTCTCTCCTATTGTCATCAAATCACTAATATTCAGCAGGAAAGCACAAGATTGCTCTTGGATTTTTTTTGTCGAACTTTTGTCTTATTTTTTTCTTAGATACTTGCTTCCCTTGATCTTATGCTTTTGACTGTTCTTTTTTATTTTTTTCTGGAATGACGTAAAAGTGTCAAAAAGCACCTTAAAATCTCAAAAAAAACAAACAAATAAACAATGTCTCATAATTTTCTATTTATTTCCTCATGATGTTACGGGAGAGTATTTCAAAGGCGTGACTGTTGTATTGAACCACTCATCTGCTGAGTGCAAAGTTGTTTTTTCTACAGTCACAGTAAATACCCGGGTTTCTCTCTTAAGAAGCCTATCAAATGTGTAAGACCGGGAAGACCAAACATCTGTCAATGTCACACATCGTGTTTAAGCATTTAAAACCCTTTATTTACAGAGTTACAATCATGCAAAAACTTGATGCTCATTTGAAGTTTAGTTAGAAGAAGTAAGTCATTTTTCAAATATGATCAATCGTATCAAAAAGTAGTATGCTGGAGTGAACCTGATGCTTAAAATAACATTTTGAATTTATTTAAAGAAATTGAGTTAAAATAAACATCTTCATTGTTTCTTAAACTTCGAAAACAAAATTTTCTAATTATAATCATTTGACTTTTAATTTTCTTCTTCAAGTTCATTCCACATAATACTAGATCGACGCAGAAGGTCACAAATCTGACCTATCGTCTCAAAACGGTATTCTGTCGGGATGAACCAGGTACCAAAATGTGATTTTAAATAAAAAATTATGAGAAATTTGAGATTCTATTGTTTGTCACTCTAAAAAACCACATAGATTGTCGTCAAAAAAAACGCATAAACTTAACTGAAGATTATTTTCCTTTATAAATTCGATTTTGAGCATCTAAATTACTCCAACATAATACTGTTTTTGGCTGTATATGTCATAAATTAATTTACAATAAAATACAGTAAGATATTGTGCCAGCACGAGAGGGACATTGGTAAATTACATGGTATAGAATAGTAAATGTATTTTTCTTAAAATTCTCATATCACTTCTCTCTTGCAAAGTGCCATTGAACAAGTTAGGTCGATATTGGCGTTATATAAAATTTATTTTTTATTCATAAATAGATTTATTGTGGATTCAAGGAAGTCTCAATTATTTTCCACATTCATCTCTTAGGCAGAGCAAATGTTGACTGGAAATGACCCCACCATTACTGTCGTCTCCTTATTGTCTTCTTGCTGCACAATTTTTGCTGACAGTCCATTCCACACCTTGATGTAATCCATATATTATGATCTAGTTGGCTAGCTATATCTCTTTTCCCATCCACCTTTTCTTGCATATATTTTACTTTTAATAAGGTCTAAACTGTTGTTCCAATCCATAGTGACGTATCTGACGAATCCCTGATTTTCAAAGTTTTGTTTTGATTATACTGTTTATACTAAAACTAACATCCATCGTATGTCAAGGGGTCCTTATCGCTTAGTTGGTGATCCTAGGTGAAGTCTAGATTTTTTTTTCGTACATGCCGCGTCGAAGTGCGTAATTTTAAAATATTTTACACATATGTAGAACGCACTGTGTTATCAGAGAGCATTTTTTTGTTTTTTTTTTGGGGGTTTTTTTTTTTGAGCTCTTTTTACATGAGAGCGGAATATGTGATGTTACATCAGTTAATAATTATTAAGTACTCGTCTTATTATTGTCAATGATAATAATTCTCCCCCCCCCCCCCCCCCCTTTCCCCCCCCCCCCCCCCCCCCCCAAATAAAAACAAAGAAAAAAACCTTGAGTCATTATAATAGGGTAACCCACTAAGATGTGCTTAAAGTGCCTTTTAAGGGGTTCCAAGCTAGTAAATCGTCTAGCAGCACTTAACATGTATGATGTGACATATGCTGCCATTGCCATTTTTTTTTTCCACTACTGGGTGGGGATTCCTACCTCCCATAGTGGGCAGGAGGTACTTTCTGTGTCTTCCATCCCCTCTGATCTGTTTTCCAGTCTGTACTCTACCGCCAATCCACGGCCACACATCATAATAATCACAATTATTATTGATAAAAATAAATAAATTAAAAATATAGTAAGGGACACATTCCTGTTAAATTCTCATCATGTAAGATAGTTCAAACTGTCAGTTGATGTTTGATACAAATGCAATAACTAACCATTATCTGGAGTTACTGCTTCTCCTTCCCTTTGTCGGCAAATAAAAGCTATTATGATGTGTCGCTCAAGGACGATCCGGTGGCGAAAGACAAACTCGATTGGCTCTCTAAGACCGTGTAGTTTTAACTCTTAATTGAAGGTCTTCGGCTATCACCAATCCGTGGCTAGCACCCATCCGTGCCTCGCACCCAGTCCGTGCCCAATCCCTGTTGTCAGTCATCGCCGACACCAGAACCTTTCTGTCAGCCCATAACTACAACACACTGTTGTGAGGTCCAGAAAACCCTGGGAGCAGGAGCCAATCCTGGAACTAGCTGATACATTTACCCCAATCAAGCAAGCCGGCTGGATAAAGATAAGCCAAACGGGCTTATATACCATTTTCAAATGTATTTTCCACGGACACAAATGATTACAAACTAAATAAATCAATCAATCATAAATAAATCATTAAATAAATCAATAGATAAATAAATAATAAATTAGATCCACTGAATTAGAGCTATTCTTCCTCATATTAAATAAATACTTATTCTTTCTATCTTTTCCTGTAACAATCTAATTAAACTTTATGTATAGAATTGTTATTATTGTATTGGGCGTTACTATTGTCTTGACTCACTTGTTATTAATACAATTAAGTTATAAGGGACCCTAAGGCAATTCTTAATCACCCCTAGATTAAACCTGAGCCGTTTGTGGTGTAGGTTGAGTGGCGCAGCTGGTAAAGAGAGCCATAGCGCGCATACTAGTTCGAATCCAGACCATTGAGCTATCGGTTGGACTCGAACCCACAAATAATAACACACAACCCCCCCCCCCCCCCCCCCCCACAAACCCCTCTTATTAAGAAACCACATTTGACCCTGACAATTTGATAAATTACCGCCCTGTATCCGATCTTTTCTTCATCTCTAAGATTCTCGAGAAAAATGTCATGAAAAAACTGAAAGACCACCTTTTGGCAAATAAACTGATCGAAAAATATCAATCTGCATACCGAGAAAGAGACTGTACAAAGACGATGCTTTTGAAAATTGTCAATGGCTTTTTGTTATCGTGTGACAATGGCGAAGTGTCAATTCTTGGACTGCTCAACTTGTCAGCTGCGCTTGACACTATCTACCACTCACTTTTAATCCAGAGCCTTTCTAATATCTATGGCATCAACGATATTGTACTGCGATGGTTTGCATCGTATCTTACTGGTAGAACCCAGACCGTTTTAGTTAATGGCAAATAGTCAGACCCCTACGACTGAAGTTTGGAGTTCCTCAGGGCTCGGTACTCGGTCCTGTACTTTACGTCCTGTATGCAATGCCACTTGGGCGAGTCATTTCTGCACATGGTGTGAATTACCATCTATATGCCGATGATACGCAGTTGTATAAATCCGCTGTACCATCGGGCATAAATACGGTTTCATTTGATATTGTGCAATGCTGCTCGTCTATTTGGCATTGGATGCCTTAGCATAAATTAAACTTAATGATGCCAAACGGAGATCATGCTTTGCGTCACTCCGTCAAATATTAAAAAGACAATATTACCATCGATACTTGTTGGTGATTGTCACATCAGTATTAATCCAAAGCGAAAAATCTTGGCGTTGTGCTCAACGACTGTTTCAGCATGGAACATCAATAAACCATATGATCAAAACCATGAATTTTGAGTTAAAGAGAATCCATCGAATGAAACAATTCATTCCTCTCCATTTGCTGAAGAGGTCGTTTGTGCATTGATACTGTCACGCCTTGATTACTGTAACTCGCTACTTGCTGGTCTACCTGACATAAAACTCGAAAAGCTATAAAAAGTTCAGAATAGAGCAGCAAGGCTTGTCCTAGGTATTTATTGCTCGGTGGGTGTCTTGAGGGGATTACACTGGCTACCAGTTAAAGCTCGTATTGAATACAAAATTGCTCTACTCTGTTTTGATGCCATCAATTCAAGAAGCCCTGCCTGCATTCAAGACTTGATTGTCCCCTACGACCCCACTCGAAACATCAGGTCCTCAAAATTGTATCACCTTCAAATTCCAAAAACTAATCTTAAACGTTTTGGCGACAGATCATTCAGTAGTGTAGGCCCCATCACTTGGAATTCACTCCCACTGTCAGTAAGACTTGAAAACAGCGTTGATAAATTTTTAAAAAATCTGAAAACCTATCTCTTTGGGAAGTATTTAAATTAGATTATGCCAGGAAATATTGCAAAGTGCATACGTGCGGGCGTGCGGGTATGTGTGTGTGTGTGTGTGTGTGTGTGTGTATGTGTATGTGTGTGTATGTACTCAAATATACATTTAGTTAAGTGTGTGTATGTTTGTGTATGTATGTTGTGTATATTTATGTATATGTATATGTATTCTATGTATATTTAGTGTGTAAATGTATACGATATAAGTTTGTGTGTTTATATGTATGTTTATGTTTATATATATATATATATATATATATATATATATATATATATATATATATATATCTATATATATATATAAACATAACATACATATATATATATATATATATATATATATATATATGTGTGTGTGTATGTGCGTGAGTAATATATCTATGTACAGTGTGTAAATGGATGTTTGTGAGAGTGTGTGTGTAATTTGATGCGTGTGAGCTTGTGTCCGTTTGTTCGATTCTGCAGTGTGTAATGTTTTTAACTGATGGCCAATGTGAAGCGCTTCGAAGCTTCGTCATAAGCACTATATGAATGTACATTTACTATTATTATTATTATTTTTATTATTATTATTATTATTATTATTATTATTATTATTATTATTATTATTATTATTATTATTATTATTATTATTATTATTATTGTTCCTCCTGCTCCTTCTCTTTCTACCACTGGTTTTTCAACAGCAAGAATAATAACAACAACAACAATAACTACTGTTACTCAACTACTACTACTAACTACTACTACTACTACTACTAACTACTATACTACTACTACTACTACTACTACTACTACTACTACACTACTACTACTACTACTACTACTACCTACTACTACTACTACTACTACTACTACTACTACTACTAACTACTACTACACTACTACTACTACTAACTACTACTACTACTACTACTACTACTACTACTACTACTACTACTACTACTACTACTACTATTTACTACTACTACTACTACTACTACTACTACTACTACTACTACATACTACTACTACTACTACTACTACTATCAATAATGATGAGAGGGGGGGGGGGGGTGACAATGACGACAACAAAAACAAAACAACAACAACAACAACAATAATAATGACACATTTTGTTGGGTTTTTTTTAAAATACACCAACTATTATTACCTTCAAATAAGGTGAAACACACCGTAGCAAACACACATACACTTCACTTTGCCCCAAGTTATGGCGGCCGGGCGAGGAGCAACCTCGTGTGCTCTTCACGGTAATTATTTAATGAAAAGATTATAACCCCGTAAAATTCCCCAAACGATCTGGTATCTTTTGTTTAAAACATATTTTTTAATAATTAAAGGGGTTTCATAAGCATTATTATTGAGTAAAAAGTTTTTGGGCTCCCGTTTTAAATTTTTCTTGATCTTTTCCCTAAATATAAACACGGGGCTTTTTGGGTCCTCTGAGTTTTCCCCGGTACATCTTTAATGCCCCCGTGAAATATTGGGGTTATTTTCGTAATAGGAATTGTTGTAGTGAGTGTGGACTGAAAAATTTTAACTTTGCACTTTTTAGTTAAAGTGATTAACCAAATTATTAATTTTAAAAAAGTTTTAAACTCCTTGTTTAAAAAATTTAAATAGAGGCAAGCTTATTTTTTTTCGTTTAAAAAATACACAGCGATTTCATAATCCCTTTAAGATATCCTATTAATTTATGATGGGACCAAAGGCTTTTTCCCCCCACGGTTTTACTCGATTTTTGACATAGTTTAAAGTTATCAAAACAAGGATAAGAAAAAGAATGAATGACTGACCCAGTTCCTTGGAAAATTTTTTGTTCCCCAAATTTATGGGTTTCCCCCGTAACCTCTTGTTGCTAAGCCCAAACTAAAGAAAAGATACCTTTTTAAAAATATTACCGTACAGTATGGTCCCAGGTTATTCAACCAACAAAAAAAAAAGCTTGAAATTGATTGTTCTAGTTTTATGGGGTTTCCTTTCCCGGGCCTCTTGTTGTTAAAAAACCCCCGTAATCATTTAAACTATTAACATTTAATAAAAATTATTTAAACATACAGTATGAGTCTTTTTGGGTTTATTCAATCAACATACAATGCATAACAGTATTGAAAATTTTCTTCAAATAAAAACGATTTTTTTTATTAAAATTAAATTGAATTAAAAAACAAAAACAGTGGGTTTTTTTTTTAACTCGAAAAATTTTAAAAATTAAGCAT
>NW_027625224.1:0-7264 GCF_034508935.2 Berghia stephanieae
TTTTTTTTTATAAAAAAAATTATAATAGGGAAGTTTTTTAAAAATTTGTTTTTAAAAAAAGGGAAGGAAGGAAGCCCAAACCCCCAAAGGTATTCCCAATAATTAAAAATTTTAGTGGTTAAGTTATGTTTATTGTATGTAAGTTTCTTGGGGGTTTTTTTTGGTTTGTTTGGGGGAAAAAAGGTGCATTAATGTATTTTGGAGGGGTATAAGGAAAAATTTTATATTTATGGGGGGGTGGGGGGGGGGGTGGGGGGGGGGGGGGGAGGGGGGAAAAAAATGAGGTTGGGTTGGTTTTGACCCTGATAAAAAAAGGAAAAAGGGTGGTTGTTGGAAATTTTTGGGGTTGTTGTGGGGGGGGGGGGGTATAAAAGGGGTTTTATAAATTATAAGGAAATTTTTAAAAAAATTGGGATGTTTGTTTTGTAAAGGGGTTTTTTTGTTTTGTGTGTTTTTTGGGGGTGGGGGTGAAAGTTAATAAAAATTTTTTGTTAATATAAAATACATAAATTGAAAAATTGTTTGTTTAAAAAAAAATTGAAGGAAAGAATAAAAATAAAGGTTGAGGAAAAGGGGGGGGGTTTTGGTTAAAAAAAATTTAATTTTTTCCATAAAAAAAAATTTTTTTAAAAAAGCCCACTGATTAAAATCCACAAAAAAATAAAAAAAAGATGAAACGGTCCTTTTAAAAAAAAAACAGAAAAAATTTTCCCAATTTGAATTAAATTCCTTTAAATTAAAGATTCGAATGAAAGGGAAATAAACACACAGAAAGCCTAAACGAAAACACAAAAATGTATAATAAAAATAATAATAATAATAATAAAAATAATAAAAATAATAAAAATAATAATAATAAAAATTTATAAAAAAAAACACAAGTAATTTTTAAAAAAATAAAAAAATTAAAAAAAATAATTTAATAATAAAATAATAAATAATAAAAAAATAAAAATTAATAAAAAAACAATATAAAAAGAAGATAAATTTATATTAAATAATTTTAAAATACTTTTTTGATAAAAAAAAAAGATTAAAAAAATTTTATAAAATATAATCGACAGAAGTAATAAAGAAATATTAAAAACAAAACCCTTTTCCTCCATTCAGAGGCGAACACCTAACCACAAACGTCACAGATTCTTTCCATTTTAAACTTTTAAAACATTTCATTTACACATTTAAAAAGAAATCTTTTTGAATTCACTTTTTATTTTATTTTTTAATCTTTTCATGCACATCCTTTCTTTAAAAAAAACTTTTGGGGAAAAATGGTGCTTATTTGATCAAAAAAAAATGCACGCCCGCAAAAACCCCTACTGAAAGTTTTAAAAAATTTAAAATTTTTTTTTTAACAATAATAAAAAATTAACTTTTTTTCCCCTTTTATAATTTAAAGTCATTTGAAAGTTCTTTTGACCCAAACAGATATCAAAAAATTTGTACCGACACACTAAGATAAAATTTCCCAACTAATTTTTAAAACGAAAAAGTTGTCAATTTGCGTCTCAAAATTTATGACATAAAGTTTTATTTTACTTCCGTTTTTTTTTGTTGATTACGTACATTTTGTTTTTTTATATTTGTTCTAAAAAATTTCCCTTTGGTTTTATTCACCCCCCCAACGGCGGCCATCTTTTTTCTAAACAAAAAAACTTTACTTTTATTTTTCATGCGGGCTAAACTTTCAAACCTTGTGATCAGAATGTGAAAAACCAAAACAGCCCAAAAATTTTATGTGTTTTTTTTTTCCCTCGGATACGTTTTTAAAGCTCGCCAGAGAAAATTTTTAGGGCTCCGTCATTGTTCCGATGGGTTTAAGCCAGGGTTACTAAGTTACCATGCGCATTGGGAAGGAAGTAACTTTTCCCAACTTTTTTGAAGAGTATTGCGTGTATTTTTGGTTTTGGGGGTTTTTTTTTGGGGGTGGTGGGGCTTTTTGTTTTGGTGTTGTTTTTTTTTGGGCCCTTTTTTTTCGCAAATCGTGGCTTTCTAGTATATTTTTCACTTAAATCAAATAAGGTATTCGGATTTACAAAAAAATTTTTAAAAACCAATTTTTCCCCCGATTAACAACGCCAAATTTAATAATTACGGGCTGATATTACGTCGTTTTTTATGCCATCGATGTATAATTTTTTGCCCGGGAAATAAAATTTTTTAAAAACTTTTGTCGCAAAACTGTAAATTTTGAAACTGCCCAAGCTTCTAGCCCAACAAACTTTTATTTTTTTTCGCGTCTCTTAAAATTTTTTCTTTTTGACCTCACATAATTAAAAAGGGGAATTTTCCCCAAAACTCCAACATCCCCAAAACCCTTCCCATTTATTTTTTTAAAACCCTTGATTTTTTTGTCCTTTATTTTTTTAAAATTTTGCCCTTCATAAAACTTTTTTTTAAAACCTAAAAAAACCCATTATTTTTTTTGTAAATTTTTAAAATTTCCTAATTTAAACCATTGTTTTTTTTTTGGGCCGCCATTTTTAATTTGTAAAGAAATTAAAAGGGTTATGAAACCCACCCCGGGGGTTTTTTTTCTTTTTTGGTTTTTGTCAAATTATATTTATTTTCCATTGGGGGTTTTTTAAAAGGTACTCAGGTTTTTTTTTTTTAATTTGGGGTTATTTTGGGGGAATTTTATTTCATTTTTTCCCCCTTTGTAGGTTTTCAAAAGGGCCCCTTCCAATCAAGCTTTGGTAAAACTTGTGATTTAAATTGATATTGTATTTTACTAAAACGGGATAACCAAAACCTGCCAAATAAAGAAAGCACGACAACACATCTTTAAATTTGTCATCAATCGAATAAAATTTAATCAAAAAATGATTCGGGAAATTTCAAATTTAAAATAGTTCCCCCCCCCCCAAAAATTGGGGGCTTTTTACAATAGAAAAAAAAAAAAAACTATAAAAAATTTACAATTTTAATTTAAAAAAACATGGGACTGCAGAAAACAAAAACGGTTAAATTCTAAGTGGGTTTAAAAATTTTAAATTAAACCCCATTGCAACCGAGATTGCCCTCACTTTTCACTCTTTTTAAAAAAAAAATTTTCCCAAATGGATACCGAATAGTTCCAAAGCGCTTTTCAGGGTCTGATACTGAATAGCCATTTCCTTAAAAAAAATTACCTTTGATTTAAAGGGAAATCACCCAAAAAAAGGGAGCTTTTTCCAAGAAATTCCCAAAAAGGGGGATTCCCAAAAAAAAACGGGGACCCCCACAAAGAGCTAAACAAAAAAAGGGGTTAGGAAGGGCCCCCAAAAAATGACATTGTGCCTAAATCAATACACCTTTCCCTTAAGCTTTAAAACCTTTTTAAATCTCCTCTCTCTCTTTTCCTCTCTCCTCTTCTTTTCTCCCCTCTCTCTCTTTTTTCTCTTTCTCTCTCTCTCTCTCTCTCGCTCTCTCTCTCTTTTTCTCTTCTTTTCATCTATCTATCTATCTATCTATCTATCCCATCATCTATCAAATCTTCTCTCTCCCTTTCAACTATCTATCTAACTATTTTATATATCTATCTTTCCAACTATCTACTATCTATCTATCTATCTATTTTATCTACTATCTTCTATCTTAAAAAATCTATCTACTCTCTTTTCTTTCTTTTTTTTTTTCCTTTTCCCTCCCTTTCTCGCTTTTTCTCTAATCCCATCTGTAACTTTAAAAAAACGAAAAGGGATTTCTTGCTACCCTTTTTTAAAAAACGCTAGTATGCCACAAAAAAACCCTCTGCAAAAACTAATAAAAACCAGCCACCCAATTTACTTTTTTTGGGAGGAAGGGGATTATTTTCATCCCTTTTCAATTTAAAAAAAAGATTTTTAAATTTAAATTTTTAGTTTTAAAATTATTTCCAATATAACCAAATAATATATTAAAATTTTGGGCCCAAAAAGAAAAAAAAGGGGTTTTTTTTTCGGTACCCAACCCAAGCTGCACTTAAATAATTTTGTGCCTTACACAATTTTTGTGCTCCTCCCTTTTTGGTAAATCATGCGAGCCTGAGTAGCTTGGTCTGCAAAAATAAATTACCCAAAACCACACTTAACTATTCCACGGAAAATTTAAAGAAAATTTTTATGAAAACAGAAATCCACTGGGTGTTTACGTTTTTAATTTTTAAATTTGAAAACTTGCAACTGGTCTATTTTTGGGTTTAGATCAAAACAACTGTGTTTTTGGGTTTCAAAAAATGCCAAAAAAAAATATTCCATCTAATGGGATCGAACCCCAAATTGGTTTGGGGATAAAAGGGTATGTTCTAGCCAAAGACCACATACTCAGAATCGTAGGGCCCCGCTGCTTTCCCTGGCCCTGTTTTTTTCTTTAAAATTTTTATATAGAGCAATAAACCAGGACCCCTTTCCCATCCAAAGGGGACCACAAAATTTGCAAAAAATTGGGGCCTTTTTTTAAGCCAAAATCCCCTAAACGGGCTCAAAAACGCTTTAAAAAGGGGTTTCCCCGGTTTAACCGCAAAACCACTTAGGGCGAGAATATACGCCAACCTAGGCATATTACATTTTTTTTTTTTGGGGAAACCAACCTGTTTAAAGGCCCAGGTTCTCATTTTCCCCCCTAAATTCGGCAGCGTGACTCAGCGGGACGGTCCTTGCTTTGTACCCGTAAGTACCGGTTCGATCACCCGCCCGCGGGTTTTGCCTTGAGCATTTAACCCCGCCCTAGCTCAATTTGCGGGCTGCATTTTCTGGGACGCCTTGGTTATTCCAGGTTTTCCCTTTGGGAAAAGAACCCCCCCGAGACAAATTTCCCCTAAGGGGGAATTTAAAGGGGAAATTTTTTTTTTTATTTATTTTAAAGAGCCTTTTTTAAGGCTCACCTAAGCCCGAGTGAGGGTCGAAACCCCAAATTTCCGATCTGACAATGTTTATACGACCAAGACCACTAGCCCCCACATTGCATGGTTTTCCCTAAATTTAAAATTTTAAAACCACTAATTTTTATCTGGGTTTTAAAAAACCCCGAACGTCGGGTTGAGATATAAAAATTCATCATCGGGGGGATACCCCAAATTTTTACTAAGCATGACGAATGATAACCCTGTTTTTTTTATTCAATTTTCAATTTAAACAAAAATTTATTTCCAGGTTTTCCCCTTTCCCCAAATCGATTTTCATTTTTTGAACGAAACCATTTTTTCAACCATTTATCATAACACATGTAATTGCCCTTTGCAAAACATATAATTTGGAAAATTATCCAAAAAGGGAAAATAACCCTTTCCCCCCAATCATCGGGGGTTTCTTTTGGGCAAAAAACCTTTTTATAATTTTTTCTAAATTTTACCAATTACCCCAAAATTTTTTTTAAAAAATTTTAATCCCCCGAAACCCCTTTTAAAATTTAAAGGGTATAATTTGGGAAAAAGCCTCGGGTTTAAAATCTTTTACAAGTTTTGGGATTTCATTTGAAACGATAAGAAAACGTTCGGGGAAAAATTTTAAAAGGGGTTTTTTAGGTTAGACAGATGTTGGGCTAACATAGCAAGGGAAAATAAACATTTAGCATGTGACATCTAATTTTTTAAAAAAAATTAAAAGGGTTTAAAAAAAACCAAAAAAACTAATCATTGCAAATCTTGGGGGCCCTTTTTTATTTCTTAAAGGGGGAGGGGTTTTGAATTTCTCTATAATACAGTTTTTCCTTTTCGATTTTTTAATCGATATTTTTTAAAAATCGATTTCGTTTTGGGGGTTTATTTCGTCCCCCCCCCCCCCCCCCGCCCCCTTTCCCCAACTAAAAATAAAATTAAAAACTGCAACTTTAAAAATTTTTCTCAAAAATCAACTCAAATAAGTTAAGGTCAAGTACTGACCTTTTGCGGTTTTTGGCTCAAAAGATTCGTCCCCTATAAAAATTTAATTTTCCACATAAAATTTGTATAAAAATAAATTTGATGATTTCCCTTTTTTAATACCCCAAAAAATCCCCGCCCAAAAATTTTCCTCTCCCAAATTTTGGAAAAAAATTTTATTATACATCAGAATAACTGAATGGTAAATGACAAAAACAAAATCAATGTTTTTTAGCAAATATAGAATAAATCAAACAATACATTAAAGAAAATTTTTTGATACAAAAAAAAATGACGCCTTATAAAACCTGCGTTGGCGCTCAAAGCTTCGTTCATAATTGCACAAAGCATTTATAAAAAGCAAATTGTTGTTAAACCCTTAATTTAAATGTTGTCCAAATAAAAACTTTTCCAGGCAACGCGGCGTTTTAAAAAATCTAACAAAAGAAAATATTTTCTTTAAAAAAATTGGGATCCAACCAAAACTCACCCCCACCCTTTTCAGGGAGCCTATGGGGAAAACCTTTCCATAATTTTTCCCAACCCCACACAAAATCCAAACCCCCGAAAGGGCAAACCCCCTTTTTGGGGCCCGACAGTCTCTCTTGGGTCTTTGTGCCACTCATTAAGTATAACCCTTTCGTCCCTTTTGAAGGACTTCTCGTTTGAGGGAAATTTTCCCCTTTTAAAACTTTTTTTCCCTTTTTACCCCTCCTTAGTATGACATTTCCCGTGGGGTTTGTATAGACTCGGGGGAAAACCCAGTAGAAAAGACTGTCCTAAAAACAATAGGAGGTTTTTTTTTACGCTATTATTCCTGTGTTTTAGCAAAGATAGCTTTAACAAATAATCAAGAATTTTGAAGGGATATGGTTTTCTTTTTTTTTAAACTTTAAATTTTAAATCCGTTTAAATTGAAGACTTTTTAAAAAGGATCAAAAAAAAACAATCCTCGCGAACTTAAATTCCTAAATTTCCCAAAAATCTTGGTTAAATGAAAAATTTTAAAATTTAAAACAATCAATTCCATCCAAATAAATTTATGAACACCAATTTTTTTAAAATACCCCGTACTTAAAACAATTATAATTACTATCACAAGTTAACTAATTTTTGTTTAAAATGACAAAACGGCCTTTTCCCCAACTTTGGGGCCCGAAAACGTTAATTTGTTCTTAAACAATAAATATCATTAATGGGCGAAAGGGCCAAAAAAAACCCACCATTCAAAAATCTTAAAAGCGAGATCCCTCAAAATGATTTCAAAAAGTCCTTTTTATTTTTCCCCCCTTTTGCAAACTTTTTGACACTTTTGGGGGGGTTCTTTTTTAAAAATTCCTCTAATATACTGAATTTTTTAGGGCCAAAAACTTAAAAACGAGATGCCCTGTAGACCGAATACAAAATGTTGATGAATGCACTTGTTTTTTGATATTTAAAAAAAAC
>NW_027625225.1:0-7267 GCF_034508935.2 Berghia stephanieae
AGGAGAATAAAAACCTTTAAAAATTAAAAAAGCTTAACCACAGTTTTCATATGGTAATTCGATTAAAAATATGGATACATGAAAGCGATAAAATGCTGGATAGACGGTTTATACGAGCATTGACAATGACCGATGCAAGTTTTGCAGAGGAAATATTGCTGAAGGAATTTTACTTTTTCGTTAAATTTTTTTTGCTATGCACTTTTCCTTTGTTCATGAAGGTCTGTTTGTGGACAGTCTGGATCCCATTGTTCAGCTATGCAGGAACAATGCACAGTTGACTCGAATACCAATGTTAAGTAATCTATACTAGCTGATTAGTAATGCCAAGGAAGAGTCAGCAAATTGGTTTGCAACGAATTGGCGTAGCTCGGGATTAGAGTTGATGTAGGAAGTCACTGTGGAGACAAAAAAAAAAAAAAAAAAAAAAAAAAAAAAAAAAATCAGTTGTGTTTATATAACGTGAGCTTTTACATAATATCACAAAGGATCCCAAGCACATCTATAAAGGCTGCCAGTTTGGAATTTTGATGCCTACTTCCCAATATTTTAAAAAGTCATTCTGCATTAAAATATTAATTTGACAATTTAGCTTTTTTAAATCCTAATCTGTCCAATTTTTTCTTTTTTTTCCCTTTTTCTCTCAATTCGTGACAATGTGAAATCAAGCCATTAAACTGTTACATTACGCTCGTGTTTCCAATGTTTGAAAATATCCGGAGAGGGCCGATTCCCAATCGTCGACCATCGATCATACATCGAACACATAACACTGCTCATTTTCAATCATTGCCGATTTTTTTTGGTTCTTCATTAAATCAATATTCGACAATGTAGGCATTATGTGAGTAAATAACGACGCGTGGGAAATGTCTCCGACTCCGACAAAATGCATTTCTTTTCCATTTTGAATATATTAAACCTCAAATTCAGACGATTCTACAGGACCAAAAAAAAATTTCTTAAGCCAGGACTTTCATTTATTGAAGCAGCCATTTTAGGATTTTTGATAAGTCGAGGTTCATATGTATTGGCTTATTTTTTTATGAAATAGTTTTTGGCCAAAATTGATTAAATCTAACTTCTCGGGGTATTATATTATTATTGTTATTATTATTATTATTATTATTATTATTATTATTATTATTATTATTATTATTATTATTATTATTTATTATTATTATTATTATTTAAGACAGAACTGCTCTTTGAATTGTTGATTTTTCACTAATAAATAACACATAAGGCCTTCTTCAGAGGAGTTTGGGAGCGCTGGTGGCACCTTAATGTCTTTGACAACTTCTGCACAGCGAGTGTTATATAGCATGCTGCACTAAATCAATAAACGATTTTAAGCACTCTAATCACTTCCTTCATCCGCTCACAAGCTTGAGGATGGGTCGTACAAATACTTTTTTTTTCGACAATAACAATTCTATAACCGGCTAGTAGGATGGGGATAAGGGTAACATTGTGCAAATTAGTGACGAAAGCACCACATTTGGCACAAAGTAACTTGAGACCACTATTAATCGATGTTGATATAGAACCACATTGAGAATGTCTCTGTCAGTGTAAAATAGGGAGTTACAAATTGCCTAATGAGCTATAATAAAACAAAGGGGCGTAATCCATGAATATTTGTTGACAATTCGACGCTTGAACAAGATATTCTTTTTAGCCCGTGTAAGCGGTTGTATTTTTGGGTTCAATTAATTGCCAGTGTTAAGATGTGACTTTATGTGATATAGGACCGTATGGGCGGTAATAGAGCTATATTTTGATGACAGTACATGGGGGGTTGGGAGGGGATGGTGCTGGTGTTAGTGTTATGGCAGGATGTATTGGATTGGTCGTCATCGTGATGACGATGGAGATGGTGGTGGTGGTGGTGGACGATAATGATGATGATGATGATGATGATGATGATGATGATGATGATTGATGATGTGATGATGATGATGATGATGATCTGTGCTGGCATATTTTGACTGAAGCACTTGTATCTTCTATTTGACAGCCTTTCTTCCAGCGGCACTTGATCAATTCTTGACACGCGTCACAGCCGCTGGATTGCTCGTCCAAAATGGGTTCAGTCGCGTTACAGTAATTCCCCATCCCCATTCAAATGGAGGTGTTGTGACATCGATACTGAGAGAAGAATCCCAGACGGGATCTGCTTGGTACGCTCTTCTTTCGATCGTGTCTCATTGTTCAAGATGCACCAAAAATCAATAAAAGCGGAGTCTCTTTTGCTGGCATTATTCGCGTTGGAGTAAAGTGGGTTCATTTCTCATTCGTCTGTCGGTGCTCTTGGTAACTTTCAATTGCGATAATGACAGGCTTTCTTTTCCTTTTTTTTTTTTTTGTGACGTATATTAACATTTTTAGATGATGAGGATCCAACTAAAATCATCTTTATTAGACAGAGCATTGATTGTGGAACAGATTTTTCTTGGGAGACTTGAGAGAAGTCAGCATCAGCCTTTGCAAGTTTTTCCAGATCTCTTTGAATTGTGTTAGTCGCGTGGGATAAAGTCAATGAACATTCAATGGAAATACCTTACTGACATTAATATCATTTGGTACAGAAAACTTTACTTCCCAATATCCATCTATTTTAAAGATCCACAATATTTAACAAACAAAACAACCCCCCCCCCCACCCCCTTAGAAAAAAAATATTAAAATCTTATACTTCCTCAAAGCCCTGAGCTTAAGACCTTTTTGAACAGGTACGGTTTTGCGGGTTAGTGTTATATTCGGCTGGTGGATGTTATGAGTATCATAACTAAACGCATAGCATCAGTAAAAGTGATTTGTCAAAGCACGGCGGAATACTAAATAGTATGTCAAATCTGATAACGCTGCGATTACCTGCCAGTCTCCCCAATGGCATTAATTCATGGCAGCCACCCCAAGCTGTCTAATAGTATAAAGCGTGTTAGTATCAGATGAACTATTTATATTTGTTCACAATATTCTTATTTACATTAAGTTTAATTTTATGCTGAATTTTTAAATACACCTTTAGCCGGAAAGTTTCATTAATCTCTGTCTAGGGATCCCCCAAATTGTCAAAAATCCCAAAAAGAGGTCAAGGGGGGGTTTTTTTGGGAAAGTTGGGCGCTCTTAACCCAATGAAATTGGTCGTTTTCCAGACGAAAAATTTTTTGGGGGGGGGGGGGGGGGGGGGGGGGGGGTGGGGGGGGGGGGGGGGGGGGGGGGGGGGGGGGGGTGGGGGGGGGGGGGGGGGGGTTATTTTAAAAATGTCCCGAAATGAAACGAAATTTTTAAAAAAAACAGGTAAATTTTAAAAAAGAAATTCTAACATGTTCTTGAACATTTTTTGAAACATTTTGGCCAGAAAACCCGTCGAAAATACGAAACCGATATTTTTAAAAAAAAATTATTATTTTTTTTATTTATTTAAATTTTATTATTTTTTATTATTTTATTAAATATTATTTTTTATTTTTTTTATTATTTTTATTTAATTTTTTTTTTATATTTTTATATTATTTATTATTATTATTAAAAAATTTTTATTATTATTTTTATTTTTTTATTATATTAAAATTTTTTATTAAAGTTTAAAATTTTTAATTTTTTATGTTTTTTTTATTTTTTAATTTTTTATTATGATTTATTTTTTTTATTTTATTTTTATTTTTTATTTTATTATTATTATTATAAATTTTTTTATTATTATTATTTTTATTATTTTTTTATTTTATTTTAATTTTTATTATCATGACATTTTTATAAACATTTTTATTATTATTTTTATTATTACATTATCATTATTATTATTTTTATTATTTTTATTATTTTTATTATTATTATTATATTATTATTTTGTTGTTTTCATTATCATTATTTTGTTTTTTTAATATTTTATTATTTTATTATTTTTATTATTATTATATTTTATTTTTATTATTATTTTTTTATTATTATATTATTACTAATATTATGTCGATATCAAATAATTTTTTTTTTTTTTTTTTTTAAAGGTCAATATACCCAACCCGTTTTTTGTCGTTTTAAGACGGGATAATTTTAAATTTGGCAAAGCAACGACAAATTTTGGGTTTTTCTCCCTTCCTGAGGTTTTTTAAAAAAAAAAAAAAAAAAAAGTAAAAAAAAAAAATAGAAAATTTGATAATAGTAGATGATGATAGATAGATGATAGATAGTAGGTAGGTAGGTAGGTAGGTAGGTAGGTAATAGAAATAGATAATAGATGATAGATAGATAGAAAGATGAAGATAAAGATAGAAATGTAGAAAAATGATGAAATAAAAGGATCTAGAGATCGTAGATAGGGCAACAGACAGCAGACGATGATAAAATTTTGATTTTAAAGGGGAAAAGAGAGGGGGGAGAGAGATAGACACACAGAGAGAAGAAGGGGAGAGAGAGAGAGAGAGAGAAGAGAGGAAAGAAAAACACACAGAGAGAAAAAAAATTTGAGAGAGAGAGATAGGAGAGAAAGGGAGAGGGGGAAGAGAGAGAAGAGAAGGAGAAAGACAGAAGACCACAGACGAGAAAACTACAACCAAATTTGAAAATTTTTTGATTGATTTTAAATTCGTTTTACTTAAAATTTTTTTTAAACCAGTACACCCTTTCCCTGCACTCCCACCTACCTCCCAAACCTACCCACCTGCCTATTACCCTACCAAACCCCACCTGCTTTTCCCCCAAGATTATACCTTCCCACCCTTTCCCAAAACCTAACCCCACCTATTTTGCCCCTACCTGCCCTTTCTGCATCTACCCAAACGAAAGTATTAATTCAGACGGTCTACCACTAGAAATCTAACATGTTCTTGAACATGTTTTGAAAACATTTGGCCAGAAACTCGTCCTTGAAATATCGACCGATATTTTTAAATTATTATTATTATTATTATTATTATTATTATTATTATTTATTATTATTATTATATTTTTTATTATTATTATCATTATTATTATTATTATTATTATCATTATTTTTTATTTTTTATTATCATCATTATTATTATTATTATCATGACTATTATTATTTTTATTATTATCATCATCATCATCATCATCATCATCATCATCATCATCATCACATCATCATCATCATCATCATCATCATCATCTTTTATATTATTATTATTATTATTATTATTATTATTTATTTTATCATTATTACAAATTATTATTATTATTATTATTTTTAAATTATTATTATTATTATAAGTATTATTAAATTATTATTATTATTATTATAAGTATTATTTTTATTATTAATTATTATTATTATTATTATTTATAATTATTATTATTTTTATCATTATTATTGTTTTTCATTTCATTATTATTGTTATTATTATTATTATTATTATTATTATTATTATTATTATTATTATTATTATTATTATTAGAGAGAGACAGACAGACAGACACACAGAACGAGAAATCTACAACCAAATTCGATATTATATTTTGATTGTATTGAATTCTGTTTTTACATTAAATTGTTTATCCACGTACAACCTTACCTGCACTCCCTACTACCTCCAAACCTACCCTACCACCTACCTGCTTACCCACAAGCATATATACCTTCCCACCATTTTTACCAAATCCTATACACCCCTATTGCCTGTCACCGCCTTCTGCATTACCCCCCCCCCCCCCCCCCCCCCCCCCCCCCCCCCCCCCCCCCCCCCCCCCCCCCCCCCCCCCCCCCCGCTCTGCCATTTTTTCCTTTCTTTGTTGCACGCACTATTAAATAATATTGCTGCATTTATTCCATCATTGTGTACGAACAGACATAGAGGGGGATGGGGGGGGAGGGTTGTCGTTCATTGGCAGAGTCTAGAAGAAAAAAAGAACTGATCTGGGAGAGAGAGAGAGAGAGAGGAGAGAGAGAGAGAGAGAGAGAGAGATGAGAGAGAGTTAGAGAGAGAGAGGAGAGAGTTAGAAAAAGCGAATATAGATAGAATGCGCTTGGCAAGGAGTTCACAACATTGCCATCCGGAAGTATAACGGATCAACACACAAACTCTGTGTGAAACCCTGAACTTTTATAGTCTGGTTAATACAGTTTAGTTTAGAAAACTCCAAACGCGGATGGCAAAAAAAATAACAAAGGCCTGAATGACGTCATCTTCGAACTCTCTATAGATTACGTGTGATTGGTCGTCCTTATGTGTGCCCTTTTCAAGAGTATGTAATAACTCTGCGCAATGTGGTGCGTGCACGACCTCTTTTTGTCTCCTCCGCGAATTGTGTTCAGGTGGTTTTAAAAAAGGGAAAAATTAGAATTATTAATCATTAAACTGAAATTGCATTTATCGAACACCAAAACAAATGCCCATAATAATATGTTTAAACTATCATGAATGGGTGATTAGCTGATCAATACCCATAAAATATCGATACCAAAACATAATCCGTGTCATAAATATCGACCTAAAGAATCTGTTTTGTTCATCCGTCTTTGTCTTCTACTTAGCCCGTCAGTCTGAATCAATTTGCACGAAGAAAAGATTTGTATTTTTCAATTTTGGGCCAAAACAAAATGTTTACTTACTCATCAATAGAATAGTATGCCTAATTTTTGGGCTGATGAAGGGTTTTTGAGGCCCGACACGTGCTGTAGTCAGTATTTCAATATGTTAAAAGCTGTTATGTCATATTTTGTCCACAATTCTTGAAAGCCCACAGCTTCTGGCAGCTTAGTATTCACTTATCGCTAGAATAAGACGAACCCGACATGTCCAACTTTCTTAACCCGACATGTTTATAAGCCTGGGTATTGAATTCAGTTCAGAGGGTTTTACGTCTTAGGCACCTATTATAGGTAGGAATTCTATGGTGGGGCTGTGGTCCAATTCTAATGGAATACACTCGTCTTCATTTTCACTATGCTCCAGTGTAAAATGCATACCTTCCTAGTTTTCAGTGTTTGTCCCCGTAAGACAAAAAATGTAATGGCACCCTTTCCGAAATCATGTCTCCAACTTTGTTAAGTATGGCTCTTGATTGAGACCCCGTATGTATATCGTGAGCCACAAAGTAGTGGAATAACTTCAAATGTCTATACATCTCAAGCCGTCTAAGATATTTGAATCAAATCAGTTTTTTAAAAGTTAAGCTTCTTTATCGGTGGGGTTTTTTAATAGCAGAATAAAGAAAGTAAAAAATTAATCCTTTTTAAATGGAAACCAGATATCAGAACTTCAAATTTAATTGGTTTGGTAATTGTTATTTTCTGGAAAAT
>NW_027625226.1:0-7219 GCF_034508935.2 Berghia stephanieae
TCGTCCTTTTTTGGGGTTTTACTGTTCATTATTCAACCCTGATGACAACTGAAACTTTACAAATTAAAATAAAATAACTTGGTGTAGGGACTTATGTGGCGAGTGTTACAAAAACGTCAGTTTTGGCACAGCCTCAGTATTTTTTTTTTTTGTTTTTTTTTTTTTTAAGGGGTTTTTACGGGCTTGAAACATTAAGGTCATATCAGCGCCAGTAAAAAGGAAGAAAATGGGATAGCCTCATGTAGACTTCCATTAAAACTAACATTATGTACATTAAGCACCTCTGTAGAATTGTACTGTGTAGATAGTGTGCGCTTGACTAAGAAGCTCACAACATTGCCATCCGGAAGTATAACGACCCAACACACAAAACTCTGTGACCATAAATTTTTTATAGTTTGGATAATACATTTAAGTGAGAATTACCATAAACGGGGTGGAAAAAAAAAATAAAAAAAGACCCGAGTGATGTAATTTTTTTCATCTTAAATGCCATTTAAAAAATTTTCTTATAGATAGTTCAAAGTTGACGTCACTCGGGTCCTTTTTATTGCTTTTTATCCGCGTTTATGAGTAATGCTCACTTAATGATGATCCAGCATAAAGTTCAGGGTTACCACAGTTTTGTGTTTTGGTCCGTTATACTTCCAGATGGCAATGTTGTGAGCTTCTTAGCCAAACGCATCATCTATACAACAACACGGATGTATAACTAAACACATCCAAGGACATCAACTCAATATTATAAATAATATGACAATAACGTATAAAGTAAAACTCAGTTACAAAGAAAAGTTGTTGACTAGATAAGGAATCTTATTATTATTAATCCCAAAAACAAAGGAAAAAAAAATTAAATTAAAAAATACAACAACCTCTTTCCCCTTTCACCAACTTATTTTAGGAAAAATTAAACGACGGAGATAATTCTAAATTGGCAAATTAAAAAAAATAATAAATAAATAAATAAATAAATAAAACGCATAATGACAATATCCCGATTTCTTCAGTCAGTCAGATAACTTGTAAAAATAAGAAGAAAAAAAATAACAAAACAGCAGGTTAGCTTAATTAGCATGATTTTTAACTAGCTGAAAAATAACTTCAGTATTCTATGATGGTAATTTTCGCCTTTACAGTATCGTATTGATATATTTTTCCTTCCATTCGAAGTTGTGTAAAACTGTCTATGAATGATACAATGCAACCTGTATGAGATTTTGTAATTATAAACCATTGTATAAGGAATTTAAAGGATAATTCCTATATTCAGCCTTTAATATTATAAGATAAGATAAAATAAAAAGTTGTCTTTTGGAATTTTTAAAAAAATCTTTAAAAAAAGGTAAATTTTTTTTTTTTAAATACAAAAATGCATAAACTCATGCATCACACATAATTGTCACTTTAACTAGCCTTAATGAATTATTTTTTGGAATTTTTAAAAAGTAGTAAATAATTTAAAAAAAAGAAAAATGGCTACATTCATACAACATACACACATATTATCTTATTTAAGAACAATTGAAGAAGCTTGAGGCGGCAGAGGATATTTACTTAATGCCAACATTCCATGTCTTTTCTACAGAGAGGACCTACTGATTATTTCTCTGTCGTCAATCTTGTTTTGTTTTTGTTTTTTTGTATCTTTTAGTAATGTATTTATGTTTTCATTGCTTTTTTTTTTTTTTGGTTGGCTGAAGAAGGGGTTTGAGTCTGAAACATTCTGTGTTTGGTATTTTGTTCTTTTTTGAAGCTGTTATTTTCATTTTTGTTAGCTGATGAAGGGTTTGAGTCTGAAAAGTTATGTGTTTGGTATTTAAAATTTTTTTTAAAGCTGTTATATTCATTTTTGTTTATCACTTTTTGTTGTATTTTTGCTGTTTTACATGAAATGGTAGCACGTCTGACCGGTAATCAGAAGGTCTGAGGTTCGATCCCCAGTCCAGGTCGATTGATGTTTTTAGGATGTTTTTTTTCTCTTTAATTTTTTTTTCTTGCTTTGTCTGGCACCTTTCATACACACTTGTTCAAATCTTCATCTTACACCAGTGCCTTGTCTGGCACCTTTCATACACACTTGTTCAAATCTTTATCTTACACCAGTTCCTTGTCTGGCACCTTTCATACACACTTGTTCAAATCTTTATCTTACACCAGTGCCTTGTCTGGCATCTTTATACAAACTTGTTCAGTTCTTTATCTTACACCAGTGCCTTGTCTGGCATCTTTATACACACTTGTTCAGTTCTTTATCTTACACCAGTGCCTTGTCTGGCATCTTTATACACACTTGTTCAGTTCTTTATCTTACACCAGTGCCTTGTCTGGCATCTTTATACACACTTGTTCAGTTCTTTATCTTACACCAGTGCCTGCTCCTTAATATGGTAGATAAATAACAATGTGAAACTGAATGTAAGCTTAAATTTAATATACGAAAATAGATAAAATGGACGTTTCAGGTTTCCCCTTTAACAACAAAACAGGATGAATGAAACACTACAGATGAATGAGATAATGTGGTAGTGGCGTTGTTAAGATGAATAAATACAAAAACCTTAACAACGCCACTACCACATTATCTCATTCATCTGTTGTGTTTCATTCATCCTGTTTGTTGTTGATAAATGGGAAACCCGATAAGTCCCATTTTAATCTGTTTTCGTATATTAAATTAAAGCTTACATTCAATTTCACATTGTTATTTATTTCTTCGAGCTTCGAGCAGCAACATTTACAGTATAATTTGGTAAACAAGATAACAATTGCATCAAAATATAACAACACACTGGTACTGGGTACTGGTTTTTCAGTGTTGGTCGAATGCTTTAGTATCCTTGATGACTGAAACTCTCATTCATACACAAGCACATGTCCCTACTAAGAGGAATGCACTCAAATGTTTTACAAATCATATATAATATAAAGAAAACATAATACAATGCATAACAGAGAGATGATTTACAAGGAAAAAAATATTATCTCCCAAAACTAACTATACATTTGACTGTTTCCCTCTCAGCTAGAGTATCCGGCCAGGGCCAGGACAAAACAAAGTAATCTCATTCCAAGACAAAGACAGAAAGTAAGTTGGAAAACAGATATAGGGGGATAGAAGACACAGTAAGTACCTCCCTGGCCACTATGGAAGGTCAGGAAACCCACCCAGACACTGGTGCGGGCTCCTTAATTACTTAATTTGGTAGATAGTTTGTTTTTTGTTGTTTTTAAGGGTTTTACGGCGCTTGCAACACATTTAGGTCATATCAGCGCCAGTAAAAAGAATGAAAATTGGATAGTAAAAAGTTCTAGATATACAATTAAAAGGACTGGAGGAAAAAGTAAGATAAAGGTGAATTGGTTCAAATAAGAAACATATGTAGATTCCAAGAGCACACTATCAAAGTACTTAGTTTGAGATCACTAAAAGTTTCATCCAGACACAAGCACAGGTCCCCACTAAGAGGAACACACTCAAATGTTTACAACTCATATATACTATAAAGAAACATAGTACAGTGCATAACAGAGAGATGATTTACAAGGAAAAAAACATCATCTCCCAAAACTAACTATACATATGACTGTTTCCCTCTCAGCTAGAGTATCCGGCCTGGACCAGGACAAAACAAAGTAATTTTATTCCAGGACAAAGACAGAAAGTAAGTTGAAAAACAGATATAAGGGGATAGAAGACGCAGTAAGTACCTCCCTGGCCACTATGGGAGGTCAGGAAACCCACCCAGACTGCTCCTTAATTTCTTAACTTGGTAGATATAAATAATAACGTGAAGTTGAATGTAAGCTTCAAAATAATTACAAAAACAAATCAAATGAACGTTTCGGGTTTCCCCTTTATCAACAAAACAGGATGATTGAAACACCACAGATGAATAAGATGATGTGGTAGTGGCGTAGTGTGTGTGTGTGTGTGTGTGTGTGTGGTGTTTCAATCATCCTGTTTTGTTGATAAAGGGGAAAACCGAAACGTTCATTTGATCTGTTTTTGTAATTAAATTGAAGCTTACATTCAACTTCACGTTATTATTTATTTCTTCGAGCTTCGAGCAGCAACATTTACAGTATGATTTGGTAGATAGGACAACAAGTGCATCAAAATACAACAACACACTGGTACTGGGTACTGGTTTTTCATTGGTGGTGGTGGAACATGCTTTAGTATCCTTGATGGCTGCTGATGTCAGACTGGGGAGGGAAAAAATGACAAGAATATTGAAGAGCATGGAGAGAAATAATAATAATAATAATAATAATAATAATAATAATAATAATAATAATAATAATAATAAGCATATTTATATAGCGCCTTTCGTCGAAACCTCAAAGCGCTTTAAAAAACAAAACAAAAACAAACAAAAACAAAACAATTCAACCAAGGTATCAAAATAATTAAGAGCATAAAAGGGCATCAATACATCATCAATATAAATGAGAAAGATAAAAGTGAGTAAATGTGACATATATATATATATATATATATGGGAACAACACAAAACAAACAACGTTTCAGCCCTTGACCTTCGTCAAGAGACAAGCAACAATATACAAATTATGTAAGGTTACAAAAATATCACATTTCAAAGTGATACTAGTCTGCTCGATTCTGTGGACTGTAAAATGTAATGAACAAAATGAAATATTATAGCTTCCAAAAAAAAAAAAAGAACAAAATACCAAACACAGAACGTTTCGGGCTCAAAACCCTTCTTCAGCCAACAACAAAAAACAATATAAGACATAAATACATAATTTGAACCCGAAACGTTCTGTGTTTTGGTATTTCGTTCTTTTTTGAAGCTGTTATATTCATTTTTGGTTTATCAAAATATCAATTGAAGAGCACTAAACAAAGACCAACAACAAAAAATAAAATAAAATTAAAATAAATTTTAAAAAATAAATTTTTTTAAAAACCAGTTCTAGAGAACTCATCCTTCAAATATCGATCGATTTAAACGACCCTCGTCTTGGCAAAAACTCAAACCTGGGACCTCGCGAAGGCCTTTCAAGGTCCCTAGTGCAAGACTTTTTTTTTCCAAGATGAGGGTCATTTAAATCGATTGATATGTTACAGTGAATGACATAATCAGTCGGATGGTGAAAAGGTTTGAACTGAGATATTGCTAGTCCTTCTATATCCCTCTATAACCCATAGGAAAATCGTCACATTCCTTACGATGCAGCCCATTATTCTCATTCTGATTTCTTTTGTACATCGTAAATTTTGACAAAAATGTTTGCTATAGTTACAGTATATTATTCAACATCCATCGTGGCTTTGCTCTTGAGCACGTTGCGGTCAGCTGTCTCCACGAATCACGATCCTCTGACGTGCGCATGAAATCTGTGTTGCTTTTTAAGTCACATTTGGCCATTAAGTATATTATTAACAATGTGTTAAGTGCTCGTTTAGCAGGAAAGAAATATGTATAGCAAGAACTAACAGCTTTTGAAATAAATCTTTTTTTTGTATAATCGGTGTGGATTTTGGGGAAAATCTGGAAAATGGCCAGGAAGGAGAGAGTTAAGGTCTGATGTTTTTCTTCTTTTTCTTCATCTTATTCTCCTTCTTTCCCTTTTAAGTCTGTAACTTCAATTTTGAATATCTCACATCCCAGAGTAATTCATTTTTTCATTGGAGATGAATTCTATCTATTCCAGCGTCTCAATGTCCAAGGCGGGCATCCAATCAGGAGTTCGATCCCCAACAGCGATAGGTAATTGGATTCAATAGTCTGATTCACACCGCCCAGCAATGGCGGCCCTTCCCTGGTTCTAAACAAAGAAAATCGGTACTTTTTTTTCCTTCATGCTGGCTCGAACTTTTCATATGTCTTGTGATCAGAATGTATAAAAGTCAAAACAAGATCATATTTATAATGTTTTTTCTCCTCTGGATATGCTCTTATGCTCGTCAAGAAATATTTCATAAGGCAATCAGCCATTGTTCCGATAGTTTAGAGCCAGTTACTAAGTTACCTTTCGTCATACGAGGAAGTGGGCGTTATGACTGTTGAAGCGTATTCTTTAATGTATTTTCCAGCCACCAAATCAAAAACAATTTAAAATTTTATCTTACCCCCAGTGCAAACAACCAATTATTCCATTTTTTGCATTGTTATACATTTTCCATCCATGCAAATGTTGGGAAAAAAACGAGCTCAAAAAAGTGAAAAATAATATAAAAAATTAGGAAATTTAGCAAAATACAGGATTTCTAAGAGCTCAAAATGTAGAAAACAATAAGGAATTTAAAGGGAATTAAAACAAAATACAGGATTTCTAAGAGCTCAAAATGGGGAAAAATATAAAGAATAAGGTAATTAAAACAAAACACAAGGATTTCTAAGAGCTCAAAATGGGGAAAATAATAAAGAATAAGGTAATTAAAAACAAAAAAACAGGATTCTAAGAGCTAAAATGGGGAAAATAATAAAGAATAAGGTATTTAAAACAAAATACAGGATTTCTAAACAGCTCCCAAAAAGGGGGAAAAAAATAAAGAATAAAAGGGAATTAAAATAAAATACAGGATTTCTAAGAGCTCAAAATGGGGGGAAAATAATAAAGAATATGGTAATTAAAACAAAATACAGGATTTCTAACAGTCTCAAAAAAGGGGAAAACAATAAAGAATAAAGGGAAAATTAAAATAAAATAAAAGGGGAGAAATTAATAAGTCCCCTATCTCAATAATACAATTTTTATTTTTTAAAAACTCTTTATAGCCTAATCCAAATTTTTTTTTGTTTTTTTTTAAAAAGGGTTTTTAACGGCGCTTTGCAACACATTTAGGTTATATCACGCCAGTAAAAAGGCAAGAAAATGGGATAGTAAGCAGTTCTAGAATTACAATTAAAGCATCCAAGAAAAAGTAAGACAAAGGGATTGGGAACAAATAGGGATTGGATGTAGAATCCAAGAGCATACCATCAATTTTACTTAGTTTGAGATCACCAATAAAGTCTCAACTGGACACAAGCACGGTCCCCACTAAGAGGAATACACTCAAATGCTTATATTAAAAAATTCAAAAAAACAAAAAAAATAATACATAAAAGAGAGAGATTTACAAGGAAAAAAAAATATCACCCCCCAAAAACAATATCTATGATTTGACTGTTTTCCCTCCCAGCCCGGGCCAGGACAAAACCAAGTAATCTCATTCCAAGCCCAAAGAAAAAGAAGGAAGTTG
>NW_027625227.1:0-7262 GCF_034508935.2 Berghia stephanieae
GTCATTTCTGTCCCGGCCATGTGTCCTTTATTCCCCAATCTCTCCTCTGCCAATCTTAATTTAGGCCCCCCCCATTCCCATAAGGACTTCTTTGTTTAACCATTCTTTTTTTGCTTTGTCTAGTGAAGGGAAAACTCGTCATATCTGCATCTGTCCCTTTTTCTTCTGTTTGGTGCATAAACTTAAAATAATTTTGGTGTCAACTACGGGTCCTCTTAGTTTAAAAACCAGCAAAACTCGGGTCTGAGATTGCTAACTTTGCCCTTTGTAAAATTTGGTTGATTTTTGGTCTTAAGATCATCCCTATTTCCTTTTTTGGAAAGGGGTTTTCCACACCACTCCATATGATCTTATATTCGTGTTGTTTTCTTGTTTTTGACAGGTTCCCTGCTCTTTTCCATCCATCCCTGCCGGGCCAAGAATATTTATTTGGACCGTTTCATTTCTTTTAAAAATGTTGTTTAGTTTTTCCTTTTTGGGCACAGGTCCCTGACATTCCATGTCCCAATTTTGGTTTTGTCCAACATTTGTTAAATTTATTTCCCGCCTAGTAACTGGCTGACGGTTCGGTGTGACCTGACGAAAATCACGCTCCCCAACCGAGCGAGGCAGCAGCCCTTCCGTGAAAACATGCTCCCCTTTAACGCTGTCAACCGTTTTGAATTTTTTTGGACTTATTCATGCAGTAACTCGGCAAAGTTACAAAATGGTTTGCCCATTGCCTATTCTTGTCGCCCCCTGCAGTTGGCCAGCTTTACCTGTTACCGTTCGAAAACCACGAGGGGTTTTCAGTAGGGCTTGATGATGATCTATCTTTGCAGACTTGGCATCATCCATTTGTCGAACAATGAAATCATATTGCACTGTAAAAAAAAAATGCATGTTTTTATTCAAATTTAGTAACACAAGACTTAATAAATATTTTGAAATCTTTATCAGTTTCAGGAGACCGAAAAAAAAAACAGACAGATGAATGGTGGGGTCATCATCATGGAAATCCAATCTTGATACCAGCAACTTAAACAAACGACTTTAATGACTTGGAATTGTCTGAAAAAAATCATTCTAAAACACTTCTGTCGTTCTCCCAACAATATCAAATTTTATCTTCATTATTTTTGTTATCTCTCTCGTCTCCCAATACAAGCTTTTATACCCAATCCCGATACACATTTTGCCTGACCTATGGCAGCCGGGGTATCTTTTTTGGAATGTTTTCTATTCCCTCGTTTTCCTGCTTTTAACTCTCTTTGAACTGACCGTAAATCAGCTGTGTCCCTTTGAGACAGCCGTATAAAATTGGGCTTAGGATTCTTTGCAGTTTTTAAATTCATTTGGATTGATCCTTCTCGCTGTTGCCCATTGGGGCTAAGATCTAAAATTATTAAGTCCTGAGAAAAAACTTAAAATCAATTGAGTAAGATTTATGACAACTCCGTTTCCCTATCGAGCTGGTCTTCCTCCTTGGATCGGCACCTTGGGCACTCCGTTTGTCCTTTTGGGACCCCTAAACACACATAGATTGGGCCCAACTGTCATTCACAACAAACACAAGAACACATCAAAGCACAGAATATCGTTTGTGGTAATGTTTCCTACCATGTTTTTACCTCTTATAACTGTGTTAGTTTGTGCTTGGCTCAGTCAAGCACATTCTAAAACATGCATAAAATTTGACTTTTTCCTGGCTGTTGAAGAAAACTGGCTTACATGAGATTTCAGAACGAATATCTACAACTGAACATTCAAATCGTGGACATAAATATCGCAAAGTTTGCAGAAATATCAAACACACTTGACAATTTCCCCTTCGACACCCCAGTCTGGTTCCACAAATTTAGATGTATTTAACAAAAACTAACACAACCGGCAGCACACCAAAACGAAGCAATGTGGTATGCCAAGAAAAACCCATGCCCTCTACGACAGAATAAGATTCGATCAGAGTGGTTTGATTATTTTTTGGCGTGTTTCTGTGATTTTATTAATAACTGTTGTTCCTTGTACAGCATTTTTGTGTTTTTTTATGGAAAAACTCCCACAGGAGTCCTGACTTTAAAAAATGTTTTTGTTTTAAAGAGACGAAATACAAAATTATATACGCCCCTTATGGGGGCAACAAATAATTTTGTTATTGTGCCCATCTTTTGCCTTTAAATTTCATTGTTTGTGTGAAGCAGTTGTACTGCATGACCTAATTTGGCAATCTATTGGACACCGATTATATAATTTTTCTAATTTAAATCCGTAATCATTAATTTTAAAGTAGAACATCCAACAATTCCTTTCCCTTCTTCTTCTTCTCTTCTTCTTCTTCTTTCCTCTTTCTTCTTCTTCTTTTTTCTTCTTCTTTTCCTTTCTTTTCTTCTTCTTCCCTTCCCTTTTTCTTTTTTCTTCTTCTTCTTCTTCTTCCTTCTTCTTTCTTCCTTTCTTTCTTCTCTTTTCCCTTTTTCCTTCTTCTTCTTTTTTCTTCCTTTTTCTTCTTCCTTTCTTTTATTTATTATAAATTTTTATTAAATTTTTATTATATTATTATTATTATTATTATTATTAATTATTAATTTTTATTATTAATTATTATTATTATTATTATTATTGTATTATTACTGTTTTTGTTGTAGTAGTGTTTGTGTAGTTTGTTTTTGTTGTTGTAATTGGTAGTTTTAATTGTTATTATTATTATTATTATTATTATTTTTTTATTATTATTATTATTATTATTATTTTTTATTATTATTTATTATTATTATTAAATTATTATTATTTTTTATTATCAACGTAACGTACATATAATAGGTCTAAAACACTTTAAAATGTTTCCCGTTGTAACTTTTATGCAAAAGAATACCAATTTAACAATTATATAATTAGAATTCAATGTAAATTAATTGATGATATTGAGAATTAAATATCTAATACATAAATAAGTGTCATTATTCAATGTTTGTATTATAATTTACTCTATTTACATTCATTTGGCAATGTCATGTTAATGGTGGGCAGGGAGTACATACTGTGTCTTCTACCCCCCTTATATCTGTTTTCCAACGTGCTTTCTGTCTTGTTTTTGAATGAGATTACTTGGTTTTTTCCGGGGCCCTGGCCGAGTCCCAGCTGGAGGGAAACAGTCAAATGCATATTAATTGTTTTGGGAGATGATATTTTTTTCCTTGTAAATCATCTCCCCTGTATTTTGAATGTAAAATATATGGTAAGCATTTCCCGTGTATTCCTCTTTGTTGGATTTTGTGCTTGTGTCCGGAAAGACTTAAAGGTGATCTCAAACTAAGTACTTTGATAGTGTGCTCTTGGAATATAAACATCTGATCCCCTAAATTTTTTGTTCCCCAGTTCCCATATGTTTTTTAAATTTTTCTTGGATTTTTTAATTGTAATTCTATAACTTTTTACCATCCCCATTTTTCTTCCTTTTTACTGGCGCTGATATAACCTATAATGTGTTGGAAGCGCCGTAAAACCCTTAAAAACAAAGACAAACAAAACAACAAATTCATGTTACATTATTTCGTCAAAATCAAATATAATGGTTGGTACGATGTTATTCAATGGCATTCTTTTAGATTATTAATTAGAATTTTGGTCTCAAGATTATTCCAAATTGTCACAGTCCTTTGAAATTAGATTATTTTTCCTTATAGACGAATTACATCTTTTCAAACAAATATCTTTATCTCCCCCTAGTGTTTGTAACAGGCGAATAAATTATAAAACATTATAATCTATTTGTAAGAACCAAGCACGAGTCCTCTCTAATATATTTTGAATAAATAACACTTATTCTATGATATTTTAGTAAAGGCAAATTTACAGACTTTAATCTTTCTAAATAGAATAGATGTCCCAATGTCAGGTTAAAGTCTTGGGGGTTTTTAAAAGTTAACAGACTGTCACTTAAATAAGGGACTCCAAATACTATTGCCATACTATAGACAAGAAACTTTATGACAGACCCTTTTTAAGTTGGACAAACGTTTTAAATCAAGATAGCTTAAGCTTTCTGTAAATAATTCCTACAAGCGTGTTTTTCGGTCTTTTTTATAAATTTTACATTATGTGTTATCAAAATACAATTTATTATGAAAAAATATCCCCCAAGTTTATTTTTAAACATTAGTTGGCATAACAGTCATATAATAGGAGAATAAAGGTTTGACCTACCAATGTACAGCAAAAATCTACATTTGTAATATTGGAAATATAGCTGGGAATTTTCAGACCCCAATTTTTGTGGTGAATTTATATCAATTTTTGTAAATATCTTTATCTAAGATGGCACATCAATTTTGGTGTCCCCTCAGCAACAATTTTGCATTTAGAACTAATAATATCAGGCAGATCATTTATATAGATAATGAAAAAGTAAAGGACCAAGTACACTGCCCTGATGGACACCACTGTTGCCCCATATCAAGTCAGAACAGCTTTCAACCGAAACCCGGAACAATCCGTTGTGTACGGCCAATTTAAAAAGATTCAATCCAGTTATAAATATTACCCCGAAATTTCCAAAAACCCCTTAAGTTTCAAAAATAACCTTTTGTGTTGGCACAGAATCGAAATATTTCCCCTGAAAATCCAAATTTATTACATAAATTGCATTTTTATAAAAAACTAAATGTAAAATCATCCAATTACTTTGCAATAACTGAATTATGCAAGACGTCCCCGAAATGCTCTCTAAGATTTTACGAAGAAAACACGTTAAGACTTAATGGTCCTTTAAAGTTTAGATGGATCACAACGATCACCCTTTTTGAATATTGACGAAAAATTTGCAAATTTTCTAATAAATCAAGGAGTACACCAAACAAGAAAAAGAGATTTATTAAATGAATAGCAGACGGGAAAATTTATTTCCTTTGCAAATTCCCTTTCATATACGTGGATGTATTACTATGCAGGCCCTCCATTACTTTTTTTTTGAATTAAAAAACTCGGCTATGAAAATATAGGCATTTTAAATAACATTTTCTTGTGCAACACCCCTTGAAAAAATGTATTTAAAAATACCCTGCCATTACTTATCATTATCCTTTTTTAACAACCGCTGTGGTAGTCATTTTTTTCCCAATACAGTTTTTAACTTAAATTTTTACTATTAAACTTACCCTCCAAAACCCCTTTACATTTAACTTACTCTCAGACGCAGTTTTTTTTTTTCAATGATTTAATCTTTTTTTTTTATATAACATGTTTTATGTCATAATTCCTGCGGTGTAATAGGTTTGAAAATTTTCTTTAGATTTATACCTTAACATTTTTATGGTCTAATCTACGTTTTTTGTTTTACAACCTTTTTTAACATCACGAGACATCCATAGAGGTTTTTTTTTTCTTTTCCTTAGATTCCAAAAAGAGGGATAAAGCATGACTCTACCCTTTTTTTAGTGTATTTCTTTAAATAGTTCCAAGTCATTTGAACCATCCATCTCAAAGTAAATTGAAACCAATCCAATTCAGCCAAATACCTTCCCTACCCCTCTTCACAGTTTCCTTTATAGTCGTCAAAAACTTTATTTTGCAATCATTAAAAAAAAAAGTTTTCTGGAAGGGTTTAGAAAGACATGTCCATGTATAACTTCATAATCAACGATTTCCAAAGAACATTCAAAATTAGAAACAGGTTCTGTTTTAAGGAATAAAACAAGATACCGAAAATAGTGTTCAAATCCCGTCCTTTTTGGGGCTAGTAGCGATACATTATCCACAATGCCAAAACTTGTTACAACCCCTGTGATAAAAATAGATTAAACATCGGGGTCGTGTGTTCAAATGATATGACGAAAAAAACCCAATTTTCTTATCCGTGTATAGAGTAATGTGTTATCAGCTCTTTTTATTTGGAGCAGATCTTGGACATCACAAAAAAAAATTAGAAAATCTTCCACATTTTTGGCCCAACAAAATTCAGCTTCTACAAAAAGTTGACATTACCCCCATAACCTGAAACAGTCAAATCAGAAGAATGGGGATGGAATTGGCCATTTTTCGTCGGATGAAGGAGGGAGCTATCTCGAAAACGGCGCTCAGATGGGGCCCCACAGGGTAGTTCGCAATAGGGATAAGACCACTGGAAACTTGGAAAAAGATCGGTGGAAAGAGAGATCGATGACATCCTTTCGGTTGGACCGGGGGGTGAGGTCCGGAAGCTGACAGAAAACAAAAGTCAATGGCGCTCCTTACCTGTCGAACCTTGTGTGTTTATGAAACAACAAAGGGGAAAGTGAGTATGGGGATGGTGTAAGGACCAAGAAAAACCACACAATTTGAGGTCGAACATTCAATACTTTAACCTCTTTGTTCCCGCTTGCATGTTAAAAAAACTTGTAGATAAGAGCATTAGGCTTATGAACAGGATTTAATGTGTTGAAATGTTAAAAAGTCACACCCTATTTTGCCGTTTTCCCAATAAAAATTATATTTGTCTCTCTATAACTTTGATGCATTGAAGCGACGTGTAATTATTACTCTTATAATTTAATTTGATATCACATCGCTTAGGGGTTTGGGTTTAAAAGGTCCTCGATGGGGAAATGGTGTCCTTGAAGGCATAAAGCAATGACGTCATTACGGTTAAAAAAGCTAATTTTGCTGGAAATGTTTAATTGATTAGCCCTCCGAAATACCAATAATAAGACGGAACATAAAATGAAGTTGATTATTACGTAAACAAAATAGAAGTTTTGGGATCTAGTAGTAATTTAATTAATAGTAATTAGTTTTATTTGTTTTGCAATCTTTTCAATTTTCAGTTTATAGTGACAGTTTTTAACTATTTTTAACAGGGTGAAATTATTCATATAAAGCGGGGCCCTCTGGTTGTGGAACCGCTCCCTTGGGACTTTTAAAATACATCATATTTCCCTTTATCTTTTTATCTTATTGTGAAATCATAACACGTCTGTAAAAAAAATTTTTTTTGGGGTGCAATAAAGTAATTATTATTATTATTATCCAAGTTAAATGCTTTTTGATTCACACCTTTATTGACGTAATCTGCTTTGGGGTCGATTTTAAGGCAATAGCGTAGCCTTTCTCGGTCTAATGTGCATTCAAAACAAGATGATCGCCTCCCCGAGGCAAATATGGAGTTTTGATCAAACCGGCCATTTTAAACCCCCATTTTCCCTACTAAAAAAGAAAGTTCCTATAAACCTGATTTGGGCCATTTGGCCCCCCTGACTTGCAAAAAGAAAAAATACTAGAAAATCCTATTTTCTTAATTTGGGGGCCATTTGACC
>NW_027625228.1:5000-7261 GCF_034508935.2 Berghia stephanieae
CGAGGGTCGGAAAAAAAAGGGGCCCGGGTTTTTTTTCTATTTTTTTTTTTCTCTTTCTTCCCTGTCTTTTTTGCATTTTTTTTTTTTTTTATGTTTGGGGAAAAGGGAATTTTTTTTATTTTAAAAGCTTTGCTGTGTCAAGTATAACAAAATTGTAAAAGGATTTTTTTTTTTAAAAAGGAGCTTTTTCATAGAGTAAATTTTCCATTTTAATTTTCCAAAGCGTTTTTCAATGGGCCAAAAAGGGAAAAAATGGAGGCGGGCCTGGTGTAGAATAAAAATCAAAAAAGTGTGCATAAAAAATGTGGATATAGTAGAAGGAAAAATGAAATTCGCTAAAGTGGGTTTGAGGCGACACCCTAAGGGGGAAAGGGCCGAGTTTCAAATTTTCCCTTGGGGAAAAAGGGGGTTCACCACTTTTCCACCTTACTTCCCGGGGTGAAATTAGCGCCCGGCCGTTAAAAGCTTTAAACTGGGCCGGGGAAAAAAAAATTTAACGCCCAACAACGTCTTGGTTTTTTCACAATTTTTCGTTTTCTGGGCCATGGACCCTTTGAAAGCGCTTAGGCCCCATTAGTGGGATATTCACTATTTAAAAAATTAAGTTTTTCCCAATTTTTAAAAAAAAAAACCCCCAAAAAAAAAACCCCCCCCTTTTCGATCATTCCCGATTATGAAGAATTTGGGGTTGCGTCAATCGGTTTTGTTATTTTTTTTTTCCACCCCGTTTATGAGTAAAATTTCACAAAAAAAAAATTATCCAAAATAAAGTTTTGGTTACACATAGTTTTGTGTGTTGGCCGTTTTTCTTCCCGGGGGGCAATTTTTTGAGTTTTTAGGGGCCCCCTGCATACTACTAAGTTAGACAGGGTGAGGGGGGCGTGGGGCACGGTACGGTTTTGCTTTGGGGCCCCAAAAAGGGCCCCCTTCGATCACCCCCCCCCCGCGGGTGTGGCCTTTTGGGGGGTCACTTCGCCCTGCTCACCCTTTTTGGGGCTGTTTTTCCGGGTGATCTGGGTTTTTTCCCCGTTCCCTTCCCCCTTGGGGAAAGACCCTAAAAGACAAATTTTCCCCCCGGGGAGAAAAAAGGGAAATTTTTGTTTTTTTTATCTTTTTTATTTAAAATTTTTTGGGGTTTTTTTTTTTTTGTTTTTTTTTTTTTTTTCTTTTCATTTTCATTGTCAAGAATGTTTCCCCACAAACCTTTTCACATTTTTATTTTTTTAAAAAAAAAAAGAGCTTTTTTATGGGGAAAAAACCCCAAAATTCCAAAGCGTTTAAAAGGGGCCCCCCGTCAACGCAAATTTAAAATTTTAAAAAAAGGTTTCTGGTCAGGGGGTTTTTATTTATGGCTTGGTAAGAAGCTCCAACTTTCCGTCCGGGGAAATTAAAAACGGGCCCCCCAAAAACCCACAAAAAAAAAAATGTGTAACTTTGAACTTTTACCTTAATTTCAGTTTACAAAAACTACCTAAAGTGAAAAAATAAAACCAAACAAAATCTGAGTGACAACTTATACATCTATAAGGGAACGGGGAAAAAAAATCGGGCATCCATTAAGGGCTTTAAAACATTGGGTTTTTTAAATGTTGGGGAGGTAAAAAAACCCATCTTTTTTACACAACTGGGATTTTTTTTTAAAAAAATTTTCATAATTTGCTAAAAGCGATTGTCACCCTGAAAAGTTTGTATTTAAGGAAATCCGGATTTTCAGCTGGGTTTTCAAAAGTCAATTTTTTTAAAATTTGTTTTATTTTTTTTCTTGTTTTTTTTTTTCTCCCAAAAAAAAAATGGCAATTGATGGGAAAATTTGGGGCCCGGATTTTTCATTTTTTTTCCCTTTTTTTTTTTGGGGGGGGGGGGGGGGGGGGGGGGGGGGGGGGATTTTAAAAATTTAATCTTCTTTAAAAAATTTTTGGAAATAATTTTAGAGCCTTTTTTTCCCTTTAAATTTTAAAACCCCAAATTTTAAAAACAATTAAATTTTTCATCGCGTGTGATGTTAAAAAAAAAAATTTTTTTTACTTTTTTACATTTTTTAAAAAAAAAATTTGAGCCCCCAAAAAAAATTGGTTTTACAAAAAAAAAAAAAAACAACAAAAAAATTTGGGTTTTTTTAACGAATTTTGGATTTTCCCCCAAAAAAAAACCTGACAAAATTTTTTTAACGCATAATTAAAATTTTATTTTCAAAAAAATTTAAAAGGAAAATTCCAATGTTTATTTTCTTCTTTTTTAAAAAAAAATTTTTTTCCCTTTTT
>NW_027625229.1:0-7261 GCF_034508935.2 Berghia stephanieae
TGCCAGTTTGGGGCCTTTTTCATCCAACTTTTTTAAAAAGGAAACATTTTTCAAAAACAATTACCATAATTTATAACATTATAAATTTTTAAATAGGGTTTTAAATTTTAAATTTAAAGGAACCAAATTAATTCCCATTATATTGGCTTGTTATTTTTCAATACAAATTTTTCCCTATTAAAAGGAAAGACATATTCTTATAGAAATTTGGGATTCAGTAGTTGATGTCACGCCGTCAGCGAACGGCGGCCATCGTGACTAAACAAAGAAAATCATTCTTTTATTTTCATGCTGGCAGAATTTTTAAATTATCTTGTGTCAAATGTAAAAAGTCAAAACATGATAAAATTTTAATTTTTTTTTTTCCCTTGGATACGCTTTTAGCTCGCAGGGAAATTTTACTAGGCGCCGCCATTGTTCCGATCGTTTGGGCCATTTCTAATTCCCAAAAAAACGCATTAGGGGAATTATTGCGTTATTATTTTAAAAAAGGCCACCTGCGGGATATTAGAAGCGCTTTGTAAAAATGCCCGGTTTTTGGGGAAGCATTACACTTTTTTAAAAAATAAAAAAAAAATCCCCCCCCTAAACCACACAAAAAACAACCATGTTGAAAGTATTTTGATTTCAAACGGGTAAAAACCCAAAAATAGAAAACGTTCTAAAAAAAGACCCTGATCCCATTGGAAAAAGTGACGAGTATTTATTTACCCTTTATTAATTGAGCTTTTAATACGCAATTTTCATAAAAGGCTCAAAGCGCTTTCAGGGGGCCCCCGCCAACCAACACATAACATGTAAAACGAGCCCATGCCCCCTGTTAGGCGTTTATACAATTTTTCGACGAACAACGCTGTTGACACCGGGATCATTTTTCACCTGTTTCAGTGAGATAAAGTGAGTAAAGACTTTTCCCAAAAAAATCCTATGGGGCTGGTGAGGCTTGGGAAACCTTGGAAAAGGGTCTTACTACTTTTTTCTCACCGTCCAGGTTTTAAAATGAGTACCTGGCGTTAGCGGCATGTCCCTCCTACAGTTAAATGTTGCGTTGACCGGGACCCCTTGTAAAGCGCTTTGAGCATATTAGTGGATTTTCGCTATATAAGCTCATTTAAAAAATAAAAAACCCAAACCCATAAAAGCGCCCCATTGCAAAAATTTAATTCAAGCCCATCCCGAGTCCAGTTTTGAGACCTGAAAATAAGGCACCGAAATGAATGCAATGTTTTGTTTTTAAAATTTTACGTACACATACATTTATTTATATTATAAAGAAAAAGGGGTAAAAAAAATTTTGGCTTTTTTTTACCGATTTAGCTTTTTTTGCAAATACTATCGAAACTTGAGGGTCGTGCGATTAACGGGGGTCGAGGGAGTAAAGCCAAGAATTGACTTTTCCGCCAAACCAAACCTCAAGAATCATGAACTTTTTGCAATACGTTCCTCCACGAACCCCATCCTCCGATAACTGGGCCTCCTCCACGAACACCTCACACCGCCACCACCGCAATAAACTACCCCGCCCCCCACCCCCAAAAACCACCTACTACTATCACTATAATACTACTACTACTACTACTACTACAACTATTTACTACTACTACTATACTACCACCACCACCACCACCCCACTTTTTACAACTACCGTTAAAATACCACCCCAAACCACCCTTTACAAAACAACCCCCCCACCACCCCCACCCACCCCCACCCCCAAACCCCCAAAAACCACACCCCCCCCCACCACCACAACCACCACCACCACCACCACCACCACCACCACAACCACCACCACCACAACCACCCCCACCACCCCCACCACACCACCACCTTCCCACCATCCCACCCACCACCACCACCCCCACCCCACCCACCAAAAATTTTGAGGCCAGGAAAATGCTTTTACTCACTTTCTCTCACCGTACTCGGGTGCAAAATGATCCTGGCCTTTTAACGGTTTATCTGCCCAAACAAAATGGAAATATCGCCTAACGGGCGTCATTCCCACCTATATGTTAATTTTCGTTTGGCCGGGCACCCTTGTAAAGGCCAGTGAGCACGTTTTTGGTCATTAGCTAATTATAAAAGCCCTTTTTAAAAAATTTAAATCCCGTTTTATTCTCCCCTTTTTCAAATCAAAAATTCTAACTTTTTTACTCTCTAAAAATTCAATTTTATTGATGGGTTCACAAGGCGCCGGTTCCACACTAAACACAGCACTGTCGTCCTCTAAGCCATGGATTTTACCATTGGGCCAAAAGCGTACTTCAAAAATTGTCAATTTAAATCCCCGATCAGGGGAAAAACTCAAACCGAGACTTCATTTAAATAAATCGATGTTTTTTTTTAAAGGGCGATTTTCTCTCCCAAATTTTGATAACGAGCCTTCCTAAATTGAAATACGCAGTGAGGGTTAATAACGCCTGGAAAAAAAACAAAAAACAAACAAACAAAAATAAAAAAAAAAAAAGTAAAACAAAACAAAAATAACAAAAAAAACCCCCAAATCAAATCTAAAATTTCAAAAAAAAAAAACCCCACAACAACGATTTTGTTTTTTCAAAAACATTTCCCAAAAAAAACAACAACCACAACACCAGCATCACCTCACCACTACAAATACGTTCCCCACATACCACCCCCACCACAAACAAAAACAAAAAAAAACAAAAACAAAAATTAACAGCAAAACCCTCTCTCCCTTCTCTCTCTCTCTCCTCTCTCTTCTCTCTCCCCTCTCTCTTCATCTCCTACATATCTTCTCTTCTTCTTTCTCTCTCTCCTCTCTCCCCCCTCTTTCTCCCCCCCTCCCCCTCTCCCCCCCCCCTCCTTTCTCTCTCTCTCTCTCTCACACACACACACCACACACCACCCTCACCCCCCCAAAAACCCACCGCAGCTATGGGGGCTTGTGGGATTTCCATACAAACAAAACGAAACCCAGTATTTTAAACAATAATACAGACAAAACTTATTATAAAACAAAATAGAATTTCAGGGCGGGTCGCAGTTAGTTTACTTTTTCGTACAGCAGTCACGGAGAATAACATTAAAAGTTATAATGTTATAGTTTTAGAGTTTAATTTGAAGCTATCGCGGTTTTAATTTCGTAGTTTTGTTTGTTTTGTAATAGACCTGTATTATTAGCCTCTTTTCACACTTATGGGACATACACGAGACAGAAGTAATTCCCCTATAATATAACTTTTTTTTTTCACGCAACGGGCTTTTTTAAGGGCGGTTTGGGTCTTTTCAAAAAAAAATTTAAATTTACAAAATTGGCGGTTTTAATCATTTTGTATCGTCTTTAAAGGGTTAAAAAAACAACATTTATGGGAAAAATTTTAATTATCTGTGTTGATGCCCTTTTTTGGGGGCCAATTTGGGGGTCACATAAAAAATATAACAATCTTGGGAAAACGTTCCCAAAAAAAAAGAAGAATCCCTCCATATTCTTCCCTCGTGTCAACTTTGTCCCATAGTGTGTCACCATAGAGAGTTTTCGGTTTAGTTTATGGAATTTTTATTAGAACATTACAAATTGAGAATCAATTGTTATGAAAAATTTTGATTTTAAAAATTCGAATTAGGATTATAATTCAAAATTCACACACTTTTTAAAAAAAACCTTATGGGACCAAAAAACATTACCTGTGATAACTTTGGGAAAATTTTTAACAATTTATTGAATAGATTTTAGAAACGTTTGACACAGTTTTCCCATACCCCTTTGAAATATGACATTTTGAAAATAGCAAAATAACTTCCCGTTTTTTTACACTTTCTCACTACTGCCATTTTGACTGGGGGTTTTTTTGGCCTTTTAAATCACTTTACGAATTTGGACTTTAATTATATTATTTCTCGGGTAACAAAAAATAATTTTTCCCCAAACCAAAACAATTTTTCGAAGGATTTTTTCCCAATAATTTGACCCAAACCCCCCTTAATCGGATCAAAACATCGTCCCAGAAATTGTAAATCTTATTTTGGCCCCTGCTGTTTTCGTCGTTGTGACACAAATTTAGTTATTGCTACGGGACTCAAAAATAAAAAAAACAAACTTGGGGTCACCTGCCAAATAAAAACCGCCAGGGCTTTTCAGCCCGACGGTCAACGGTCACAGTCGCCAACGACGGGCCTTATAAAAATTCTTTGTTTAAGACAAAATAACGCGAAGAAAAAACCTAACATTTTTCCACTCTTCCCTTGTGTATTTTTTGGTTTTTTACGCTTATTTTTTCTTGTTTATTTAATTTAAAAACAAAACCAAGAAATTTAGTTTTTAAAAATTTGGGCTAGAAACCCCAAAATGGGATACGTTTCTTTTTACAAAAACAGCCCAAAACAATTTGGGTTTTTAGCCCTGTAAAAATGGATAATTTTTAGAATATTTCCTTTAAACCCCAAATGGTACATAAAATTTGGATTGTTACCTGAAAAAATATATACTTTTGGTTTAATTTTTTTCCATTAACCAATAGTACATAAAAATTTTGGTTTGGAGACCTAAAAAAATTATACGTTGTTTGAGGTACCCAATTTCCATTACACCAAGCCCCCCTAAAAACTCGAGTTGTCAGACCTGAAAAAATACCCATTCCTTTACTAAAGTAGAGAGGGAGAAAGGGAAGGGGGGAGGAGGGGAAAGGGGGGGGGGGGGGGGGGTATTGAATTGGGGTATTGATCTCTTCTAGTGTTGTTAAATATTTCAAAACAATAAATCCTTTGTCAAACAACTTAGGGGGCCCCGTTTTTATGTAACATACAGTTTGTAAAATGATGCAAATATGGGTGATGATGATTTATGAATGATGATGTGTGATGATGATGATGATGATGTTGGTTGGTTGGGTGGGGTGGTTTTGTAATAATAATAATTTTAATAATAATAAAAATAATAATAAAAATTTAAAAATAATAATAATAATAATAATAATAATAAAAAAAAATGAAATAAAAATAATAATTTTTTAATTATTTTTATTATAATTATTATTTTAATTTTCAAATAATAATAATAGAAAATAATAAAAATAATAATAAAAATTTTAATAATAAAAATAAAATAAAAAAATAATAAAATAATAACAAAAATAATAATAATAAAATAATAAAATAATTTTTAAAACAAAAATAAAAAATAATAATATAATAATAATAAAAATAATAATAATAATATAATAATAATAATAATAGTAAAACAAAAATAATTAAAATAAAAATAATAAATAATAATAATATAATAATAATAATAATAATAATAATAATAATAATAATAATAGTAAAACAAATAATTAAATAATAATAATTTAAATAATAAATAATAAAAATAATAAAATTAAATTGCTATTAAAAATTGTTTGGGTTTTTGAAAATAAAAAAAAAAATAAGTGTGTTTTTTTATGGATTTTATTTTATTGGGGATTGGTTAGTAAAAATTGGAAAATTGTCCAAATTTCATACGAAACCAGTCACCTTGGGGGCGTACTTTTTGTGCAAAAAACCCTTACAATGTCCGCCACCTGTTGCTGCTGTGCGTTTAACCAAAAAATTTTCACAAAAAACGGTTTTGTAAATGTGCTGTCGAAGCTCGAAAAATGAATAACAGTGGAAACTAATTTAAAAGGCTAAATTTAATACTTTTAATATAAGAAAAAAAAAATGGACGTTTTGGGGTTTTCCCCCCTTTATCAACGAAACCAGATGAATGAAGCAAAACAGACGAAAAAGATAATGAGTAATTTGGAAACAACGCCATTACCACATTATTCATTCGTCTGAGTTTTTATTCATCGGTTTTGTTGAAAAGGGGAAAAAACCCAAAAAACGCCTTTTATCTGTTTTCGTATATTAGATGAAGGTTACATTAAATTTCACATTGTTATTTTTTCAATGATAGGGGAAAAAATAAATCAAAATTGCACGAATATAGAGGTAGAGTCAGTTCTAAAATTGCACTATTCTACGAAAAAATCTGTGTTTGGTTGGCTGAAACTTCCATCGTACCGTTTGCCCCCCCCGGGGTCATTTTTGTTTTTTTAAAGGGCTTTAAATAGAACAATATCCACAAAAACTGCTCAAAAGGTTTTACAAAGGCCCTGTCAACGGCCATTAAAACATTTAGGAGGGACATGAGCCTTGGTGATTTAATTTTTTTTCTGACGAGACAGCGCGAAAAACGGCAGGTACTCATTTTACACCGATACGGGGGAAGAATTGGAAAAAGAGCCTTTTTTAAAAGGACTCAACATCGCCAGCGAGGCCGAACACGGCCCCTTCCACCCGAAAGCATGTCATACCACTAGACCACATAGCCTTTTTTGACCCACTCGCGGGATAAGCAAGAGGCGAGTCTTTAAAGCGTTACTTGGTAAACTCGTCCTTTGTGGTTCAAGGGGTTTTCCCCGTTCATGAACTTTGGGTTTGGGGAAAATTTGGGCATGTAGAGCCGACGGGAGAGCTTTTCCCCCCAAAAAATGCTTTATGGCCTTATCCCAAAACTCTATTTGGGGAATTTTCCCCCAAAATGCTCTATGGCACTTATCCCAAAAATCTCTATTGGGGCTTACCCAAAGATGCCTATTGGCGCTTATTTTCCCAAAGATGCTCTATTGGCACTTATCCCAAAGATGCTCTATTGGCGCTTATCCCAAAAATGTCTATTGGGGTTATCCCCCAAAGATGCTCTAATGGTGCTTATCCCAAAGATGCTCTAATGGTGCTTACCCAAAAATCTTTCGGAGCTTATCCAAAGGCTCATTGGGGCTTATCCCAAAGATGCCTAAGGGGCTTTTCCCAAGATGCTCTATTGGAGCTTATCCCAAAAAGCCTAATGGTGAATCCCAAAGATGCTCTAAGGTGCTTTTCCCCAAAATGCTCATTGGACTTTTTTCCAAAAAATGCCTATTGGGGCTTATCCCCAAAAATGCTCTAATGGGGCTTATCCCCCAAAAATGCTCTATTTGGGGCTTTTTCCCCAAAAATGCCTAATGGGTTTTCCCCCAAAAAATGCCTATTGGGGCTTTTCCCACCAAAATGCCTTTTTGGTTTTAACCCAAAATGCTCTATTGGGGCTTATCCCCAAAAATGTCTAATGGTGCTTATCCCCAAAAATGCTCTCTTGGAGCTTTTCCCAAAAAATGCTCTAATGGTGCTTATCCCAAAAAATGCTCTATTGGAGCTACCCAAAAAGCTCTATTGGCGCTTATCCCCCAAAGATACTCTATTGGCGCTTTCCCCAAAAATGCTCTATTGGGCT